>NC_086005.1:1447500-1747500 GCF_030014385.1 Trichomycterus rosablanca
GAGAGCGATATCGATCAGCGTCTACTCTTCTGGGAAAGATTTAGAAGTGTGACTGTAGGAATTTGTACCTTTAAAGTCAAAGGAGCATTTTAAGGTAAATTTAAGCCATGTAAGCTCTCATGTTGGCAGTTGTAGCCTAGCGCTTAAAGTACTGGACTGGTGTAAGGGCAGTTGCAGCTTAGTGCTTAGGACACTGGACTAGTAATCAAAAGGTCGCTGGTTCAAACCCCACCACTGCCAGGCTGTCACTGTTGGGCCCTTAAACAAGGCCCTTAACCGTCAATTGCATAGACAATATACTGTCAAAGTACTGTTTAGTACATTTTCCTTACTGGCAAACAGTAACCTAGTGGTTAGGGTACTGGACTAATAATCAGAAGGTTACTGGTTCAAACCCCACCACTGCCAGGTTGCTGCTGTTGGGCCCTTGAGCATGGCCCTTAACCCCCAGTTGCTCAGACTGTGTACTAAAACTGTAATGTAAATCGCTTTGGATGAAAGCGTCTACTAAATGCCGACAATGTAAATTAGAAGGTTATTAAAAGGTAATCAGAAGGTTGCTGGTTCAAACCTCAACACTGTCAGGTTGCCACTGTTGGGCCCTTGAGTAAGGCCCTTATCCCTCAATTGCTTAGATTGTATATTGCACGTCGCTTTGGACAAAAGCGTCCGCTAAATGATATAAATGTGGGATGATGTGGGACAGGAAGGTTTGGCCAGTGAAGACCAATACTTTTGGCCCTATAGATCCTGGATTACAATAGATCTGGCATCCCTAATCTCTTCTCTTTCAACGGAAAAGGATTAATCTGTGATCACACCACGACACTGTGGTGGATCGAGTAGCTGACGTGTATTTTATCTTTAGCTTTTATTTTTTCCCCTTTGGTTTTGTTTCCTCTCGTCTCACTCTGTATCTCACACTTCTACGAGCATTAAGGTACACCACCATCTAGTCATATCCAATTCCCTATTGTGGATCCACCGCCTGAACGACCCTTGAGCTGATCGAGGAGAGTCGGATCACCACACGCCTCCTCAGACACGTGTCCAATCTGTGGGCGCTTCTTATCACAGTCGGTGTTTGGTCATGGCAGAGAGCCGTATCGCATACGGAGAGCCACACTAAGCTCTACGACCAATTGCTCAGGAGCCCAGAGATAGGAACCAGCAACCTTCTGGTCACTAGTCCAAAACTTTAACCGCTGAGATACCACTACCATAAATGTCTCGGGTAGTCCAACGTTCAGACCCTAACGATTCTAAATCCAACGCTCTCAGAACCACACAGTTGTGATTTTCTTGGAACCCATAAAGCAAGAACTTGTGGCACGCGGATCAGAGAACCAGCGGATATGACCGCGACTCACCATTTTCCTTCCTCGTTCTGGAACTGCTGCACGGTGTATCCGAACAGGTCCTCCACCGGACCGTTAAACGACATCCCGTTCTTCTCATCCACGTTGAAGCAGGACAAACACGGCAGCAGCACTGGAACAGAAAAATGAGACGTATGATGAGACACGCCCTGATCCACACATGACTGTCAGGAAACAGAAAAGGAAGGAGCAGAAAATACACAGGAGCAGTAGAGTTCAGCTACTCAATCCACCAGCGAGCTACAACTCAAGTGCTTAAAAAAGAGCACAGAGAAACAAACTTCTCGTTTCTCCGCCTCGCCATCTCAGTTCTGCACCATCCCTGTTCTGTCCTCTTACTCTTTTAAATCATGAGGAAAATCCACACACCCTCAAGAATGAAAATAGAACCCAAATGCAAATGTATAATCAAGGTGGAAAACTGGAGAAACTTCTGCAGCCACAACAGAGACAGTGGACAGAACAGGGTCAGAGCAGAACTGAGAACTGGACATCACATTACGACAGGAACTATCGGAACCCTGACGCCACCCAATGGCACAGCATGCACATAATGTGGATTTACGGGTGTGGTCCGCTCTAGTAAAGGGACGTCGCTTCACCTCTGGGGCAATCCGCTCTCCGTGGACATGAGTGGATGTGGGTGGACCTGGATAAACGTGGGACCCAAAACGCTGCAACACCAGATTGAGCTCTAAAATAGCTAAAATATGCTGACACTGCACACCAGAGCCCACCGGAAATGCAGGTGTGTCAACAAAGGAGCTGCCAAGTCTGAAAGAGAGAGACCGTGATGTATAGAAGAACTTCCACCTGAAGCGAAGCAATTTTCAATCAAGAGAAACTGACAGATCAGTCATCTGAGCCTCTGTGCCCCCTCTGCTGGCCAACAATGTCACTGCAGAAGAACACCACATAAATCTATCGTTTTTTTACTTATGTAATTGTTCTTTACCTTTATATTTTTTCTACTTATAATTGAAATCTCTACTTGTGCTGTAAATGTTGTAATTTTCTACTTGTTTTACATTTTTTAAAACATTTTTATTCTTCATGTCAAACTCATCTGCATTATTGTGGCCCTCAAAACGCCGATCGGTTTCTCTTCCTGAAGCACAAACTCGTTTTTACTTTCGGATTAAACTCGTTTTTATTTTATGTGGCTCTCGCGGGCCACATAAAATTACGTGGCGGGTCGGATTTGGCCCGCTGGCCTCGAGTTTGACACGTGTGCTCTAATTGCTAATCAGGAAAAGCAGTTGCAGCCATTTCATTACTAATTGTACCGTTTATGACTGATTTGATTAGATGTTCGATCTATAAACATCCTCTTAACAGTTACAGTCATGAGATCAAAATCAGTTCCACCACCCAGAAGACACAGATTCCTCTGTTCTCTCTGGAATGTGTGGGGGTAAAAACGTCTGCTTCAGGCACAAAGAACCCTCCACACGGACGCTGGAAGGATCCCATAAACGATTTCAGGAGGGTCCCACTCTCTCCGTCTCATCAGACAATCGTTCCTCTCAGCGTGGACCCTGAACACGGCAGTAAACATCAACACTACAATCAGCGCTTGTGTTCAGAACACAGAGAGTCTCTTAATCCACGCCGAGCGAGCGCATTCTGTCCATAACGTCTTCATCTGGACCAGGACGTCTGAGGACGGTTGTCATCGAGGTCATCGTGAGGACGCGTTCCAGTCACCCCGGTCGATCCCTGTAGTGGTGACCCAATACCCCCCATCCTCCAGGTTTAAATGGTCTAGAACCATGACTGATCTAGGTTCCTGGTCCAGATGTGTCCTCTAGTGACCTGAAGCTTCTCTGTTTAGAGGAAACCATCAAAAACAGCTACTAATAGATGTAACACCTCCTGCTGCTCATGCTTTTATCTTCTCATCCACCCACAACAAGCCCCCTGAGGTCACATGTTTCCTCACAGATCACCCACACATGCACGCCTGGGCGCTCCCTAAAAACAGCTCGTACCCCACACGGTTCTGCGTGGTTCCACCCAAACACAAACACGACCCACGCGACGGCCTCTGGACCTGCCGTTCATCATCCTGAGTCTGAGCGGACGGGAGGGACGGCGGAGCTGAGAATCCCTCAGCACAGGGACCGAGTGAGAAAGGTCTGTACGGTTCTCACAGAAACAAACGAAACTGTTAATGTGCTGTGAGAGCAGAACCCACCTTTACTGTTCCACCTTAACAGACTGTTCCTCATTTACAGACTGTTTCATCTTTACAGGCTGTTCCACCTAAAAAGGCTGTTCCACCTTAACAGACTGTTCCACCTTTACTGCTTCATTTACTGTTTCATTTACTGTTCCTCCTAAACACTGTTCCTCTTTTATTGTTTTACCTTTACTGTTCAATTTATTGTTCCACCTTTACTATTCTATTTACTGTTCCACCTTTACAGACTGTTCATTTTTACTGTTCTTTATACTGTTCCACCTTTACAGACTGTTTACTTTTACAAACTGTTCCACCTTTACTGTAAGTGGTTTTGGTGAAGCACCTTGTGAAGCATGATGACTGGATGCTTCATCACTGTGTTCTGTCTTCTGCTCGCGTCTGTTTACTTCTGATGAAGAGCAGAAGAGCTGCTGAACATCACAGGAACTCCACGACAGAACATGAACTCCACCGAACCCTTCCCGTCACCCATCCTGCCCTGCCCGTTTTTACTCTGGCATGCTTCCCCCCCCCCCACGCCCAGATGCTCCACAGAAGGAGTCAGAGAAAGTTTGGGGTTTTGGGTCTGGCGAGCAGATGATGGCACTTCAAACAGGCACATGGGGAGATGGTCAGAGGCAGCGTTGCCATATTGTGCAAACTTCCACATCACATTGTTTGTTTTTCAAACTGTGGGGGGGTAAATGTTTTGGTTTTGGGGTTTTTTTTGGGAGGGGGGGGGTCAAGGTTCAGTAGCAACTTTTCGGATAAAAACAGTCCAATCTGGCTGCACTGGGGTGCGGTGGGTAGCACTGTCGCCTCACAGCAAGAAGGGCCTGTGAGTGTGTGTGTGTGTGTGTGTGTGTGTGTGTGTGTGTGTGTGTGTGTGTGTGTGTGTGTGTGTGTGTGTGTGTTTACTTTTCCACTTTTACTGTTCGACTTTTACTGTTCCACTTTTACTGTTCCACCTTTCCAGACTGTTCATTTGTACATACTGTTCCAGCTTTACTGTTTCATCTTTACAGACTGTTCCACCTTTACTGTTAGACGTTTACAGACTGTTCCACCTTTACTGTTAGACGTTTACAGACTGTTCCACCTTTACTGTTCCAGCTTTACTGTTCCACCTTTACTGTTAGACGTTTACAGACTGTTCCACCTTTACTGTTCCAGCTTTACTGTTCCACCTTTACTGTTAGACGTTTACAGACTGTTCCACCTTTACTGTTAGACGTTTACAGACTGTTCCACCTTTACTGTTCCAGCTTTACTGTTCCACCTTTACTGTTAGACGTTTACAGACTGTTCCACCTTTACTGTTCCAGCTTTACTGTTCCACCTTTACTGTTCCACCTTTACAGACTGTTCCACCTTTACTGTTCCACCTTTACTGTTAGACGTTTACAGACTGTTCCACCTTTACTGTTCCACCTTTACAGACTGTTCCACCTTTACTGTTCCACCTTTACTGTTAGACGTTTACAGACTGTTCCACCTTTACTGTTCCACCTTTACTGTTAGACGTTTACAGACTGTTCCACCTTTACAGTTCCACCTTTACTATTCCACTTTTACAGACTGTTCCATCTTTACTGTTCCATTTACTGTTCCACCGTTATTGTTCCACCTTTACAGACTGTTCCAACTTTACATACAGGCTGTTCCTTCTTTACTGTTCCATTTACTGTTCCACCGTTATTGTTCCACCTTTACAGACTGTTCCAACTTTACATACAGGCTGTTCCTTCTTTACTGTTTCTATTACTAGTCCAGTACCTTAACCACTAAGCTACACCTGCCCTAAAGTAAGTGCCCATTTACACTTAGAGTAATTTTAGTAGCTCCAGTTAACCTGACTGCACATCTTTGAACTGTGGGAGGAAACCGGAGCACCTGGAGGAAAGCCACACAGACACAGGGAGAACTTGCCAACTTCACACACTGCATTCTTCTTAAAATTTTATCAATAAGGGTAATGGGGCGCAGTTTGGACGTCACTGATATAAAGAGTAAAACCAGAGAGCCGTCAGTGCTGTCACACACACACACACACACACTCACACACACACTCACACACACACACACTCACACACACACACTCACACACACACTGAACCCGTCTGTATCTGATTACGAGTCCTCGCTCGTGTACGCCGGAGGAACTCGACATCGGCGCGATCACGTTTCCTGTTTTATATACATAACTACCGTCTCTTCCTGTCACACCCTCACTGCAGGGTTGCCAGATTGTATCAGCGCTTAATGTTCACGACGTGTCCAAGCGAGGGTTTTATTTTCATTCCTTTGTCCACACTTTGTTTGAGCAACTGAAGGTTAGGGGCCTCGCTCAGGGGCCCCCAGGGGTGTGTCTGTTGTTTTCTTTCTACTGATGTGTAGACCTGACCAGGAGCGCGTTGGTCAGCCTGTTCCAAAAATAAGCTCATTGCATATGGAGCCGCTTTCCATTCTATTTTTATAGTGTCTGTGGGAATTTGTGCCCTTTAGTCAAAAGTTTGTGCCAGAGGTGTTTAACAGGGTTGGGGTCAGTGCTCCAGGCAGGCCAGAGAAGTTGACTGGCTCCTTGGTCAGTGGTTCTTGCAGGTCAGTCCTACTCTCTGGTCAGTTATTCTCACAGGTCAATGGTTCTTACAGGTCAGTCCATATTACAAGTCAGTAGTTCTCACATGTCAGTTATTCTCACAGGTCAGTGGTTCTCAAGTGTCAGTCCTTTTTAAAGGTTAGTGGTTTTCACATGTCAGTCCTTCTTACAGGTCAGTGGGTCTCAAAGATTAGTTCTTCTTACAGATCAGTGGTTCCAACAGGGCAGCGGTTCTCACAGGGCAGTGGTTCTCACAGGTCAGTCCTTCTCCCAGGTCAGTTTTCGCAGGTCAGTTCTACTTACAGGTCAGTTCTACTTTCTGGTCAGTGGTTCTTGCAGGTCAGTGGTTCTCACAAGTTTATCGTTCATGCAGGTCTGCCCTTCTCACAGGTCAGTGGTTCTCAAGATAGTCAGTTATTATCACAGGTCAATAGTTCTTACAGGTCAAAGGTTGTCATAGGTCAGTGGTTCTCACAGGTTAGTGGTTCTTACAGGTCCATGGTTCTTACAGGTCAGTGGTTCTCAAGGGTCAGTCATTATCACAGATCAGTAGTTCTTACAGGTCAGTGGTTCTTACAGGTCAGTGGTTGTCACAGGTCAGTAGTTCTCAAAAGTCAGTCCTACTCTCTGATCAGTGGTTCTCACAGGTCAGTGGTTCTCACAAGTCAGTTCTCGCAGGTCAGTGGTTTTCACAGGTCAGTATTTCTTAGGGGTTATTGGTTCTCAAAGGTCAGTCATTATCACAGGTCAGTGGTTTTAACAGATCGGCGGTTCTCACAGGGCAGTGGTTCTTACAGGTCAGTCCTTCTCCCAGGTCAGTTCTTGCAGGTCAGTCCTTCTTACAGGTCAGTGGTTTTTACAGGTTCGACACGTTGTGTGTGTGTGAGATGCTACTGTGTACGATGCCGCCTGTGCCGAGTGTGTTTGTGCGCTGTGAGGGAGTTTTTGGAGGGTTAACAGCCGCAGGGTTCTGGGTAACGAGGTCGCCACCGTGAGGTCACACCCACACCTCTCCTCACACAGATGTGGTGATGTTTTACAAGAGATCGAGCCTTGTTCTGGATTAGGTCTCACCACAGGAGCCGCAACATTCACTGACTGTTATACAACAGTTAGTTCCGACCTTACAATCTGATTGGTTGAGAAGCGTTCTAACCTTTTCACACCACAACAGTATTACTCCGCTGACGCGTTGCCAGTAACGACAAGCTTCAAGCACACAAACGCGCACGCAGGCGACACAGCCTTTATTCCAGATCGCGTTTTAAATCCGTTATCTGATATACAGTCTAGCGCACTATGTAGGGAACATAAATCCGTGATCTGATACACTATCTAGTGCACTATGTAGGGAACATTAATGTGTTTGTACAGTTAGCTTAATAGCCCAGTTAGCAGCTCCTAAAAGTTCTGTTATCACCCATAATCCTTTGGTGTGTGCAAGAGGTTTTTTATTTCTTTTTTCTCTTCGGAGGTTCTTGCCTTCTCCTTCTTCTTGTTGTTCTTACCTCCCTGAAATGAGTTTTTGCAACTTGGGATGTTTGCTTTGTAGTGTTAAACTTTATATTCGTTGTGGAACTACTTTTTGGTGGAAGGTTTTGTCAATATTAAAGCATATTTATTATGAAATTCAGGGCTTCTTTGATTTATTTTCTTTCTTTATTTTGTTAAAACTGTTGTATAAAAGCAATAGAACACTCGAGGTCGTGTGTGATGTTATTCGCGATAACACACTCCCTCTCGTGTTGTGTTGCTTAATAACAGCACATCAGAGGCTCAAACCTTCCAAAGTGAGTTAAACTTCTTACTGTTATCCAGGGTCTGAAATACGAGCACCATACGCTCCAGGTTTCATGACGGAGCAGATTTTCCTCGCGCGTATCCCAGCGCCACCCCACCCTCGCCCTCCTTACTCATCAACCTCCGGTCTATTCTGAGAGTGCTTCATTAAATCATCTATAGGGACACACGGCGGCGGGTCTGCGGCCACAGACAACAGGATCAATAAAGCGAGTGGAAGTAAGTGAGGGTACCGAGTTCAGACCATCAATCCAGCAGCGCCGCCATGAACGGCACCGAGCCAACTTCCTCATCCAATCCAATCAGAGCTGGTGAGTCACGTACCGGAGCCGGAGATCACCGACGTGCACTGTGTAGAGCAGTGGGGGGGCCCCTAGGGGCCACAGTGAGCCTTGGGGGGGGGCGGGGGGCGGGGGGTCAGAGCAGTTTTTGTTGTATTTCATAATCTGTATCAAGGGGCTCCCAGAAAATAAGATGAGAACCGCTGGTGTTTGGTAGGGATTCATTCACTCATTGTCTGTTCGACCACCGCATATCCTGGTCAGGGTCCCAGTGGGGCCGAGGAAAGCCGGGAAACACCCCGGACACAGGGCTGGGAAATCGAACCCATGCCCTTCTTGCCCTTCTTCGTGAAGTGACAGTGCTACCCACTGTGCCACCGTTCCCCCCTTTGGCTAAAACAGGTCAGTGGTTCTCACAGGTAAGTCCTTTGCACAGGTCAGTTCCACTCTCTGGTCAGTCGTTCTCACAGGTCTGTGGTTCTTACAGGTCAGTCATTCTTACAGGTCAGTGGTTCTCAAATGTCAGTCCTACTCTCTGGTCAGTCCTTCTGACAGGTCAGTAGTTCTCACATGCCAGTCCTTCTTACAGGTCAGTAGTTCTCACATGCCAGTCCTTCTTACAGGTCAGTAGTTCCTACAGATCAGTCATTTTTACAGGTCAGTCCTTCTAACACGTCAGTTCTACTCTCTGGTCAGTCCTTATTACAGGTCAGTGGTTCTCACAGGTCAGTGGTTTTCACAGGTCAGTCCTTCTAACATGTCAGTGGTTCTCACAGGTCAGTGGTTCTCACAGGTCAGTCATTCTAACAGGTCAGTGGTTCTCACAGGTCAGTCCTTCTCACAGGTCAGTGGTTCTTACAAGTCAGTTGTTCTCACAGGTCAGTGGTTATTACAGGCCAGTGGTTCTTACAGGTCAGTTGTTCTCACAGGTCAGTGGTTATTACAGGTCAGTGGTTCTCACAGGTCAGTGCTACTCTATGGTCTGTCCTTCTCATAGGTCAGTGGTTCTTACTGGTCAGTGGTTCCCACAGGTCTGTCCTTCTCATAGGTCAGTCCTTCTAATAGGTCAGTCGTTCTAACAGGTCAGTCCTTCTAACATGTCAATGGTTCTCACAGGTCAGTGGTTTTCACAGGTCAGTCCTTCCCGCAGGTCAGACATCAAACCTTAATCATTATAAGGGGTGTCCACTTACTTTTAAATGTATAATGTATATATACCATTACTGTGAGACGGAACATTCGATACCTCCACGACCCCCTAACAACCCCCCCCCCCCCCCCCCATCCCGATACCTGGGTGTGATTATAAGATCCGTCACACCCCGAAACACGGCGTTTATTCTCGCGTGACCAGAAGGAATCGTGGCGATTTTAAACAGATTCAAAATGTGAAGCATCAGCACGATGTTCTTCTGCATACAGCAGTTTCACTAATCATACACACACACACACACACTCACACACACACACACACACACACTCACACACTCACACACACACACATTACTGCAACCGCACATTAAAGCCAGATGTTGATTGGTCTGAAAGCAAAACCACCTGCCTGTCCACAATCAGCACGACAGTCGAGGCTGATTTATGCTCCTGTGTAGATCACATACACTCGTAACAGGCAAAAGTATTTGGGCGCACGTTCATAGTAGCTAATAGGTGTAATTAGATGCATTTGACTTTTGACCAACAGTTTAGGGAAGGCCCTTTTCTTGTTTCAAAGACATGATAAAGAATCTCAGGTGTCCTGCACAGAGCCCTGACCTCAGCCCCACTCAACAGCTCAGGGATGAACTGAGCATCGGCGTCCAGCAATACAAATCCTGTCATCTTTTGACTAAATAGGCACAAATTCCCACACTCTTCTCAGAAGAGCGGCTGTTGTTCCAGCTCAAAAGGTCACACAGAGGGTCAGTCTATTTTACTACAGTTTGTTTTTGTAATGGGACATCCAACAAGGTCATGGTCAGGCGTCCAAATACTTTTGGCTATATAATGTAGTTCATGTCATTCTTGGGATTTTAATGATTTATACAATTTATTTTATTCATTCAATTGTTAATTTTCTTTAATTAAATGAATCCTAGCAATAATAATAATAATCAAAGGATAATAACAATAATAATAATAATAATTTTATATTAATAATAATATATCAACAATAGTAAATAATAATAATAATAATAATAATATATCAACAATAGTAAATAATAATAATAATTTTATATTAATAATAATATATCAACAATAGTAAATAATAATAATAATATATCAACAATAGTAAATAATAATAATAACAACATTGAAGAGTAATAAAAAACTTTATTAATTATAATACTGTAATAGAGTTGCTATTAATAATGTTTTGCTAAGTGTTTTACCCAATCCTTCACAAGATCACACATCACACGCTTGTATCACACACATCACACATCACACGCTTGCATCACACACATCATATCACACTCCTGCATCACATGCGTCGCTTGAGGTGCTGAAACACGAGCGCAGTAAAATCTGAAGCGGAAATCTGAGATAAAATGAGAGAAGCTTCGTTTATAAATAGAGGAGACGAGGAAACAGAGGAAGAAGTGAGAATGAAAGAAGGAAACGAACGACTTCAGGTATCAGTGTTAGGTTCTATATATACTGTAGCTCTACATCTATACAGCTCTACATAAACTGTAGATCTACAGCTATACAGCTCTATATATACTGTAGCTCTACAGCTATAGAGCTCTACATAAACTGTAGCTCTACAGCTCTATATATACTGTAACGCTACAGCTCTATACAGTACATTATGTAGCTCTATAGCCCCATATTTTGAAAGCTTTATAGTTCCAAATCTCTATACCTCCACAACTCTACAATTCCATAAATCTATACCTTTACAGCTCTGTATATACTGTAGCTCTACAGCACCATAGTTCCAAACCTCCATAGCTCAAAAGCTCTACAGCTCTACAGTTTTTTTTAAAGATTTAAAGCTCTACAGCTCTTTAGCGCCATACCTTAATAGCTAAATATCTATATACCACTACAGCACTATAGCTCTGAAGCTTTACAGCTCTATAGGTCCAAAGCTTTATAGAGCAATAGCTTTACAGCGCTCTAGCTCCATATCTGTAAGCCTTTATAGCTCCACATATCTCTATAGCTATAGAATAAACATAGCATAGCAAAAACCATAGAAAGCAAATGATTTGGGATTTTCAGAGAATTTGTGTTCCTTCGTCACATGACATCAAACAGAGGAGGGTTTCATTACACACACAGATGACCTTACCCAGCGCAGAAAATTACCTCAACCTCACTAAAGCACGGCGGAGGATCTGTAACATCGTGGCTCTGTTTTCTCTCAAAGTCCAAGACAACTGGTTTGGATAAACGCTATCTCAGACTCTAACAAATCACAGCAGATATTAAATCAGACCATCGGCCAGGAAACCAGACCACTGGTGGAGCTTCCAGCAAGACAACGATCCAAAACACAATTAGAAATCAACTCAAAAATGCTTCACTGATCACAGAATTAAGGTTTTTCCTGAAGTCCTCAAGTGTGGACATCAGGACCTGAAGGATCTGAAGAGATTCTGTACAGAGGAACATTTTTAGGTCTGTTCCCACATGTTCTCCAGTCTCATGGAGCATTACAGAAGATTCTGAGCTGGTGTTCTCACAGGGAGGCGGATTAAAATTCTACATAAAGAAGTTCTAATAATTATGGCACTCAATGATTTAATAAAATAACCTATTTAATAACAGGGTTATGTTTTCTCTTTATTTTAATCAATGTACTTCTAATAAAGGGAAACATTTGGTTTAATATTTAATAAAATTTTAACTGAAAGATCACAAGTAAATATTAAAATGTCATCAAGTACAGTGGGGGTCAAAATTTTGAGACGGTTCTAAACGTTTCCAATTTTCATGTTTCTCGAAACACACTTATTTACTCAGACGTTTGATTGGTCATTCCAAACCAGGGAAGTTCTCTATTCTGGTTATGATTGGTTGGTTGGGAATCTGTGGTGACCGCGCCCACAATACCTTTGGTCAAAGGCTCTCCTTACCATCAGACTTCAGTGGCGGTTCTACGACCCCCCTAGGAATACAGTATATGTAACTCGAAAGTGAATATGAAAAAGAAAAGGACTGAATAAATGACATTTAAGCAGAGCAAATGCCTTAAATTGTGATTCTTTGTTGATCTGTTTACATCAAACTCAACAAAATAAAGACTGAAAACTGCATAAATAAAATGTTGAATTCTATTGAATATCGACTGTTTCCTCTTAATGCCCACAATGCACATTTGGGCAAAAAGTAATTGGCCCCTCTAACACAGCCTCTGGCCCCTGCCTGCCCCCCCCCCCCCCCCACTTTACATGATCTAGAACCGCCACTGTCAGACTTCATTCAACCACAGACTGGACTGAAGGACCATAAACTGTGATTTAATTCTTTATGCTTTTGACTTGTTATAAATTTAGTTAGAAATAATTGTATTCATACACACTGTATCTAGTCTAATCAAACTCACCCAAACAGGATGGACGTCCCTGTTGAGTTTGGTTCCTCTCATGGTTTCTTTATTTTAATACTTAGGCAAGGTCCTGGGGTGGGGGGGCATTCCCCCTCCAATATTCAGTTATATTGGATATAAAAAGACAAATAAACAGGGTCCCAGTTGACATGTCAGGTTTGTTTTAGGTTTGTTTGACCCCCCAGAAATGTTGATCTTTTTTGAGGTTTGAAAATTAATGAAGAGGGTAATACCCCTCTATCCCCTGTAATAAAACAGTGTTTAATACTGTGCTAATATTAGATAGTTTGTACGTTTTGCCTCATGTTACAGTTTAGCTAAATAACGACCCCCAGAACTGTTGCTGAACCTCTTTTTTTAGGAGTGTCATACCCCCCTCCAATTAAAAAGTGGGTAATACATGTACACAAACAGCTAGTTTCCAAGTTTGTTTTGCCTTAAATGACAGTGTTCGTTAACTACGACCCCTAGGGCTGTTGTTTGGGGGGGGGGGGGGGGACACTTTTAATTAATACATGGATCCAAGTATTAATTAAGAGGGTCAGACCGCCCCTTTATTACGTCCAGTGTTTCCCGGAGGAGCCTGGAACACCGCAACCCTGGTCAGGTTGTTCCTGTCTTGTGTCCAGTGTTTCCCAGAGGAGCCTGGAACACCGCGACCCTGACCAGGGTGTTCCTGCCTTGTGTCCAGTGTTTCCCGGAGGTGCCTGGAACACCGCGACCCTGACCAGGGTGTTCCTGCCTTGTGTCCAGTGTTTCCCGGAGGAGCCTGGAACACCGCGACCCTGACCAGGGTGTTCCTGCCTTGTGTCCAGTGTTTCCCGGAGGAGCCTGGAACACCGCGACCCTGACCAGGGTGTTCCTGCCTTGTGTCCAGTGTTTCCCGGAGGAGCCTGGAACACCGCGACCCTGACCAGGGTGTTCCTGCCTTGTGTCCAGTGTTTCCCGGAGGAGCCTGGAACAACGCGACCCTGACCAGAGTGTTCCTGCCTTGTGTCCAGTGTTTCCCGGAGGAGCCTGGAACACCGCGACCCTGACCAGGGTGTTCCTGCCTTGTGTCCAGTGTTTCCCGGCGGCGCCTGGAACACCGCGACCCTGGCCAGGTTGTTCACTTTTAATTAATACGTGGATCCATGTATTAATTAAGAGGGTCAGACCGCCCCCTTATTCTCCCATAATCCCATATATAATAGTGCACGATAAAATACATGTATGCTGATATCAGATAAGTTTTGCATAAATGTACAGTTTAGCGAACTAACTTTTTTGGAGGGGGGTCCAGATATTAATTAAGAGCCCCCCCCCCCCCTCCTTAATTCGAAGAGATTTTTAGCTCCTAAATTCTGTAGTGTTCATTTGAGACGGTGTTTATGTAAATGAAAAGCGCTGATAAATAAATCCTAATAAATGTGACTCGACATGATGTGCTGGTGCTCCGGTTGGTTCATGCAGAACCCAGACGTGTGTGCTACATGTAAACACAGTGCTGGTGGTGCAAAGATTTGTCCTGTCGAATCTGTCATTCCAAACCAAACCGAACCGAATTAAGAAACCAAGACCGAAAAGCGAACCCACCCACCCTGGTGGACTCATGGTCCAGACGCACACGCGTAACGCTGCGGATCCATCGACCCGTTAATAATCCATTACCGGTAATGGCAGGGATGCACCAGCCAGCAGGCGCGGTGGGTGCACCCGGTACACACCGAGCTTTAAACAACCGAAGTGGGAAATACTAAATGCATAAGACTTACCGAGCAGTGCTGCAAACCGTGAACCGGGAGCTCCGGGGCGCATCTCGAAACGAACCGAACCGAACCGTCCCGTCCGTGAGTCTCGCAAACGGGGAGCAGAAACACAGCACAGAGCGCAAACGTGTGTGTGTGTGTGTGCGCGCGCGCGTTCGAGTATGTGTGTGTGTGTGTGTGTGTGTGTGTGTGTGTGTGCTGTTTGTTGCAGTGGGCCATTTCCTGTGCGCTCTTTGCTTTGTACAATTTAAACAATATAAAGTTTTGAAGGGCACCGACAATTGAAGATCACGTTTTTAAAAATGCATCACTGGATGTATTTTTTATTTATTTATATAAAAGCACCTCATTTAAGGAAAATTTGGGACATTTGGGTGCAAATGCATTAAATAAAACAATAATCTGTGATTCTTCTGTTCTCTGGAACGTTTGTTTGAAGATGCTGGTTTGCAGAAGGTATGAGGCATCAGTCATGGTATGTGGGTGCATCCGTGCCAAGGTGTGAAAGTTACATGAGCAAGGGTGTATTTTAAGATTTTAGAGGCAGGCTGTCATCGAGGCAATGTCTTTTCCTGGAAGTTTAGACCTCATTCTGTACACAGAGTGCTTGTGCTCGACCGGTCTGCCTGCAGTCCAAACGTACGGCGCGTTATGAAGAGGAGAATCGGACGACAGCGAGCGAGAACGGAGAACAATTCCACACGCAAACCTGCAACCTTTAGTGTCCTCAATTCCAGACGCATTAAAAAGTGGAATTAATGGGGAACACAAGGGGGAAAACACAGGGGGGAACACAGGGGGGAACACGCCCCCGTCCCGACTTTTTTGGATTCTAAATGTGTTTATATTTACAAACTACAATGAAGTTAATCAGTGAAACATTGGAATTATTTTCTTTCCACTTTTATCAGTGAAATAAAGATTTAAAAGATTTAACACATCACAGATTCTTCTTTTTACTGTGATTTACAAAACGTCCCAACTTTTTTCGGATTTATGTTTTTTCGGATTAACTTATGTTTTGGGGGGGAAAACTGAGCGTCCAACACAGTTCCAGTTTAAAAAAATAAACGGTATTAAAATAGACTGACCTCCATGGCCAGGTTGTTCCTGCCTTGCGTCCAGTGTTTCCCGGAGGAGCCTGGAACTGACCTCTATGTGATGTTTTTAGCTAGAACAACGACTTTGAAGTATGTCTGTGGGGATTTGTGCTGATTCAGTCGAAAGCTGACAGCGTTTGTATGGATGCAGAAATGCAGAAATGTATGGCTGGGCACTGATTTATCAGGTGACAAGCTGAGGTCAGGTCAGCATTTAGAAAATGCTTTTTTTTTATCCAAAGCGACTTACAGTTCTGTGACAGTATATTGTCGAAGCAATTGAGGGTTAAGGGCCTCGCTCAAGGGCCCAACAGTGACAGCCTGGCAGTGGTGGGGCTTGAACCAGCGACCTTTTGATTGCAGGACACTGGAGTTTCTTTAAACCGAGCCTTTCTTTACGTCTTCTTAGAGCTTGCTCACCTAGGAACAGGAAAGGGCCTTCCCTAACCTGTTGAAACTGTTCTCATCATTCTCTCTCTGAACTCCTGGCCTGTAAGGAAAGACCCCCCTCTGATCGGTGGTGCTGACCAGTGCGGAACCACCGTTCTGACCTACTGGGACGCAAGCAGCTCCAGTTCCACCTGGGTTCTGTAGATGAGTGGTGACAGGCGTGTGTAAGCATTACCAGGTGAAAGTGAGGGTCTTCAGAACCCTTCTACACCAGAAACTCCCCCACCCCCACCCCCCCATCGCCTCGCCGGACCACATCAGTTATTCTGACGTGGGAGAAGATCTGCTGACCACATGTGCTCACCTCAGTGTTTAGCGCTTTTCTCTCAGACGGGTCGAGATTCATTCGTGTGGCGCCTTTTACAGATCCAGGTCTAAACAAACCACACGGCCAAAAGTATTCGGACGCCTGACCGTGAGCTTGGCGGACGTCTCGCTCCAAAATAAACGGTATTAAAATAGACTGACCTCTATGTGATCTTTTCACAGGGCAGTTGGGCAGTTGTAGCCTAGCGGTTAGGGTACTACACCAGTATTCGAAAGGTTGCTGGTTCCAGCCTCACCACTGCCAGGTTGTCACTGTTGGGCCCTTGAGCAAGGCCCTTAACCCTCAATTGCTTAGACTGTATACTGTCACAGTGCTGTAAGTCACTCTGGATAAAAGTCAATTTAGCACAGGAGTGTGTGTGTGGGGATTTGTGCCCATTCGCCGATCAGTCACGATGAGTATGTGCAGGTCAGTGAATGGAGCTTTGCTGGAACAGGACAGGACCTTCCCTAAACTGTTGACAGAGCCTGAAGCACATGATTACATTTATTATAATGATTTTTATCAATATAATCATCAGTGATTTGTGTGGTGGCTCAGCATTTCAGGTAGTTGACTAGAAATCAGAAGGTTGTCGTTTTAAGCCCCACCACTACCAGGTTGTCACTGTTGGGCCCCTGAGCGAGGCCCTTAACTCTCAATTGTGCTTAGATAATATACTGTCACATTACTGTAAGTCGCTTTGGATAAAAGCGTCCGCTAAACGCCTTAACTAATAATAATAAGCTTTTCAGCTCGAACAATGACTTTGATGTTTGATGTCTGTGGGAATTTGTGCCCATTGAGTCAAAAGATGACAGCGTTTGTACTGTATGTCTGGGTGCAAAAGCCTCAGTTGACGTTCCAATTCGTTCCAGAGCTGTTCGGTGGGTCTGTGCGGGACGCTGGAGTTTTTGGTTCTTTATAGAGCTTGCTCATGCTGGAAAAGGAAAGGACCTTCCCTAAACTGTTGCTACAATATATCCTTGACTTATTATTCAAAAATTAAAAGGGGCGTCCCAATCCGGCTCTCGTCGCTGTCACGTAAACGATACGTGTGCAGTCGCTGACACTTCTTTTCACCGGGCAGGGGTGGGCGTCTGACGGAGTGATTAGCCGCCTCCCATGCAGACACGTTTTAGCCATTGTCCCTCCCCCTAGAGACACACAGCCAATCAAATTCATCCTAACAGCCTAGCCGTTGGGAGGTGCACTCGTCCGTGCGCCCTCAGTGCAGGTCCCAAGCCCGGATAGGAAGATAACCCACCACCCTTAAGGTCCAGGTTCGAATCTCACTGGTGCTATCGACCAGCCGGACATGACACGACTGCACATTTACATTTTCGACATTTAGCAGACGCCTTTATCCAAAGAGACTTACAGTGACAGTATACAGTCTGAGGGCCTTGCTCAAGGGCCCAACAGCATCAACCTTGCAGTTGTGAGGCTTGAACCAGCGACCTTCTGATTACTAGTCCAGTACCTGAACCACTAGGCTACAACTTGCCCTAACAGGGTGGACGGAGCCCTGTCTGGGCCGTTCTGCCTTGCTCCCAGTGTTTCCCGGTGGAACCGGACCTGCCGCGACCCTGACCAGGATGACACAGGTTCTAAAGAAGGTACGATGGCCGAATGTTCTGAATATTTCGTGTTCCAGTCAGTGAGGAACACTCACACGGGTGCAGCCACACCCTTCAATATGAGGAACTGCCTGAGCGGGACAGTTTACATCGGGTTTTCCTGTGTCTCTGTTCCTTATCGTCCCCTCTGCGCCAGAGGAAGCACGTGCTCACCATTTTCCTTTCCTTACGTCCCACCGCGTCACTCCCGTCTACAACGTCCTGACGGAATTCAGAACAGACTAGAACTCAGAACAGCGCTCTCACGTTCAGCCTGGAATTACACAAATACACTACACGGCCGAAAGTATCCGGACGCCTCACTGGCATGTAAATCAAATGAAATGTGTTCCTCACTGACTGGAACACGAAAAATTCAGAACATTCAGCCATCGCACCTTCTTTATCCTGGTCAAGGTTGCAGCAGGTCCAGTTCATTTTCATTCATTTCATTTTCAGCATTTAGCAGACGCTTTTATCCAAAGCGACTTACACAATGAGCGGAACACGATGAGCAATTGAGGGTTAAGGGCCTTGCTCAGGGACCCAACAGTGGCAACTTGGTGATGGCGGGGCTTGAACCGGCAACCTTCTGTTTACTAGTCCAGTACCTTAACCACTGAGCTATCACTGGCCAGTTCCACCGGAAAACACTTGTCACAGGGCTCTGTCCATCCCCCAGACATGAATTCCAATCCCGTTTGTACAGTCATGTCAGGCTGGTCGATAGCACCAAGAAGTCTGGAACACCGCAACCCTGACCAGGGTGTTCCTGCTTTGCACCCAGGTAGGTTATAAAAATGCTTTTAAACCATTGCGTCCTCTTGAACCACACCGCCAAAAAAGGTGCCTAAAATAATAAATAAAAAAAAT
Organism: Trichomycterus rosablanca; assembly: GCF_030014385.1. Taxonomy (NCBI): domain Eukaryota; kingdom Metazoa; phylum Chordata; class Actinopteri; order Siluriformes; family Trichomycteridae; genus Trichomycterus; species Trichomycterus rosablanca. The sequence continues at coordinate 1,466,400 of NC_086005.1, forward strand.
AAAAAAACATTGATTAAATAATAAATAAAAATAATAAATAAAAATAATAAATAAAAATAATAAATAAAAATAATAAATAAAAATAATAAATAAAAACATAAATTAAATAATAAATAAAAATAATAAATAAAATAATAAATAAAAACATAAATTAAATAATGAATTAAATAATAAAAAAAAAAAATAAAAAAAAAAATTAATTAAATAATTAAATTAGAAATTAAATAATAAATAAAATAAAAAAATAATAAATAAAAATAATACATTAAATAATAAATAATACATTAAATAATAAATTTATTTAAAATGTATTAAAATAAATTTATTAAAATAATCAAAATCAAAATAGTAAATAAAATAATAAATAACCCCAGACTATCATTAGTATGCTGGGAAGAGATAAAAAACAGGAAGTCATCTAATGGCTCAATAATGTGGTTAGTAGAAGCGTCTGTTTCTTTTTTGGACGTTTCCTGTTCCTGCTTTCCTCGTTTCTTGTGGACTGTTTCTGTCTGAAATGCTTCACTATATGGCCAAAAGTATTCGGACACCTGAAATAGAGTGACCTCGGTGTGATCTGTACAGCTAGAACAACAGTCGCAGTTGATGTTCCGGGTCATAAAAACTGAGTCTTTATAGAACTCACTCATGCTGAAACAGGAAAGGACCTTCCCTAAACTGTTGCTGCTAAGTCTGAAGTATATAACACAGAACAAAACAGCTGGTTTTTATTCTTCAGTTAAGCTTCCGTTGTTCACTTGGTGGACTGAGTAGCTGGAAAGTTAGATTTCCTTTATATGACTGATTTAGTACTTCTGCTAGCGATTGTTCAGAAATTAGAAGGGCTGTCCCGATACTTCTGATCACACGGTGTAACTGTGGATTTAAATTGCAGTCCAGATCAAAGACGAGTTCCTTCTCGAGTGTTTATCAGAACACGGTAAACAGAAAATGCTTGGACAGACAAATCATACAAGAACGTCTGCCGTGGTGACTGAGAGGAAATGGAACATTATCTCCACCCATCTGCAGCTCATGGGTGGGGTAATTTAACCCCTCCCCCTCCCCCCAACACCCTGCCCCCAAGAAATACTCCACAAAATTAAAGGACGTGAACAACGACCCTCTCGAGGGTCTCTTATGGTCTGCACGAAGCCCTGATTTCAATCACGCTCAACACTTTTAGGATGAATCGGAACGTCCTTGGCTTGCACAAATTCCCACAGACAAAACACAAACCCCAAAATTTTGTCTAACCCCCTTCGATCATTAGAAGAGATACTTTTGCCCCTGTGGTGTATGTGTGAGGTTCTGGAACATGCAGGTGGGATTTGGACCCGATGAGGATTTGTGAGACAGATGGGACAGTTTGGATACACAAGTGATGTCTGACTAAGTGTTTGTTATTGTTCAGCTGTAAACCGTGACGTCCAGCCACATTCCTGCCGTCAAACATACACAGTACGACCGAAAGTATGTGGACGCCCCTCCTAACGACTGCTTTTAACATTGTGCCAACAGTTTGAGGAAGTCCCCTTTCTCTTACTGAGAACAAAGCAAGCTCAGAAAGACCTGGTTTGAATACACACAGACCTGGTGGACACTCAACCCGACTCGGACCGTGAGCAGGGTTCATACTTGGGTCCAGACCTTATTTTGGTGCCGCTGCTCGGCTGACCGTTATTATTTTGGATTATAAACGTCATTCATGGCTGAACTTGCTCATTAGGAGTGGAACTGAACCACTGTAACCACCGTCGTTAGATATACTCACTTCCTGTGGTTGCTGCGGAATGTACAGAATTCTTATTGGGAACCACAAACCACCAATAAAACTGGTAAAAAAAAAAAAAAAACTGCCAAACCCTGACTAATAAACGCTCTTTTCGACCAGTGTGAAACGGTTCCATTCCAGTTCGCGTACCTAATTTCGAACCGTTAGGTGAAGTTTTACCAAAAAATTAACCAGGAACCAAAGGAACACAAAGATTTCGGCACAAACTGTGAAGACAGCCGTGGCCGTGTCAAGTGCCGACATCAATCACTGAATGATGAATCACCTTCTACCATTATGTTCTGTTTCATTACAGCTCAGTCCTGATGGTGCAACTGGCGGTGTTGGTGCCACACAGATCCTCAACTCCGCTCAACACCGCTTATCATATTATAACCATACAACCGTAATATCACCATAATATAACCATTATATAACCATTATATGACCATTACATAGCCATTATATAACCATAACAGAACCATAACAACCATAATATAGCCATTATATAACCATAATAGAACCATAACAACCATAATATAGCCATTATATAACCATAATAGAACCATAACAACCATAATAAAGCCATTATATAACCATTATATAGCCATTATATAACCATAATAAAACCATAACAACCATAATAAAGCCATTATATAACCATTATATAGCCATTATATAACCATAATAAAACCATAACAACCATAATATAGCCATTATATAACCATTATATGACCATTACATAGCCATTATATAACCATAACAGAACCATAACAACCATAATATAGCCATTATATAACCATAATAGAACCATAACAACCATAATATAGCCATTATATAACCATAACAGAACCATAACAACCATAATATAGCCATTATATAACCATAATAGAACCATAACAACCATAATATAGCCATTATATAACCATAATAGAACCATAACAACCATAATAAAGCCATTATATAACCATTATATAGCCATTATATAACCATAATAAAACCATAACAACCATAATATAGCCATTATATAACCATTATATAGCCATTATATAACCATAATAGAACCATAACAACCATAATATAGCCATTATATAACCATTATATAGCCATTATATAACCATAATAGAACCATAACAACCATAACATAGCCATTATATAACATAACATAGCCATTATATAACCATAATATACCCATAATATAGCCATTATATAACCATAATATAACCATAACATAGCCATTATACAACCATAATATAACCATAATATAGCCATTATATAGCCATTATATAACCATAACAGCCATTTTATAACCATAATAATCATAATAGAACCATGATAACCTTAATAAAACCATAATAGAACCATTCTATTACTATAATATAGCCACTACTGTATATAACCATAATAAACATAACACTGTATAACTATCATATAACGATTATTTAACCATAACAACCATAAAAGAACCAAAATATAACCATTATATAACCATTATAACCACTAAATATCCATTCTATAGAATCATAATAAAAGCATTATATAACCTTTACCATATAACCATTATATAATCATAATAGAACAATTATATAGCCATGATATAATCATTATAATCATTATATAACCATATATCCATAACTGAACCATAATAACAATTACATAACCATTCTATAACCATAATAACTATAATATAACAGAATCATGCCCACGTGCCATGCCATAACGGCCCGGCCGGAGGTGTGGAGGTCCAGATGACTGACAGTGTTCAGAAGTTTTTAGCTGGTCCTGAGTGATCGTGGGTTTGTGTGGGGCAGGACAGCAATGGATGGGTGCAGGGTGTGGTCCAGTGTGCTCTGGACCCCCTGTGACCCTGATCAGGATAAAGCAGCTGCTGCTAGTGATGTTCTGGGTTTCACTCTCCGCGGAGCGTCTGTCAGCTCGGGCTAATCGGTCTGTGATCACCTCACGTCACGGTGCAGTTTAGTGCTTCACCTTTCACCCCGAGTAACGTGTTTTTAATTCCACCTATCAGGGAACATCAGGGGTCAGACTAGAGTTCAACCACCAGGCTGTGACCTCTGACCTTACAACCAGCACTGACCCCGCCCAAACACGCCGCACATATGAGAGCTGCATATGAGCTCGTGTTCCTCCGGTCTCACCACAAAATCTGATGAAATAATATTAATAATAACCATAATATAACCATAGTAAAACTTTAATAACCATTATATAACCATAATAATTGTATTATAACCCTAATAACCATAATATAACCATAATATAACCATAATAAAACTCTAATAACCATTATATAACCATAATAATTGTATTACAACCCTAATAACCGTAATATAAGCATAATAAAACTCTAATAACCATTATATAATCATAATAACATAATATAACCATAATAACCATAAGAAAACCATAATAGAACCATAATAGAACCATAATAACCATAATAAAACCATAATACTGTAGAATCATAATATAACCATAATAACCATAATAAAACCATAATAGAACCATAATAGAACCATAATAAAACTCCAATAACCATTATATAACCTAAATAACCATAATAGATCCATGATAAACTTTATATTACTGATATTACTATATAACGTCTAAACGTCCCCACAGTCGTATTACTGAAGCTCAGTTGTTCTGTTCTTCAGTCAGTGATTGTAAAACGGACGTCAGTGATTGTGGTAATGGAACAAAGGCCGGACGCTGCTTCCTGTTCACCGCTACTACACACAGAGCTGCTGCAGAACAGAAACTCACACACGACGTCGTCACACACACACACACACACACACACACACACACACATGACGTCGTCACACACACACACACACACACACATGACGTTGTCTCACACACACACACACCCACACACACATGACGCCGTCTCACACACACACACACACACACATGACGTCGTCTCACACACACACACACACACACACACACATGACGTCGTCTCACACACACACACACACATGACGTCGTCTCACACACACACACACACATGACGTCGTCTCACACACACACACACACACACACACACACACCGTGTACGTGTTCCACACAGCGAGGGTTCTTCTGTAATTACTGATACATCCTGGTGCTTCATTCATTCATTGATTGTTTTATCAACGTTTTATCCTGGTCAGGGTCATGGTGGGTCTGATTGGAAGGGCAAACACGAGGAAACAGAGGTCACACACACACACACACACACACACACAGCTTAAAGCTGTAACTACCAACCAGTAACTGTTCCAGAATAGATGAATGTATAGGATATGGATATATGGATAGTTGGATAGACGGATAGACGGATAGACAGATGGTTGGATGGATGGATGGATGGATGGATGGATGGATGGATGGATGAGTGTATAGTTGGATGGATGGATGGATGGATGGATGGATGTATAGTTGGATGGATGGATGGATGGATGGGTGTATAGTTGGATGGATGGATGAGTGTATGGATGGATGTATAGTTGGATGGTTGGATGGATGGATGGATGGATGGATGGATGGATGTATAGTTGGATGGATGGATGGATGGATGTATAGTTGGATGGATGGATGGATGGATGGATGGGTGTATAGTTGGATGGATGGATGAGTGTATGGATGGATGTATAGTTGGATGGTTGGATGGATGGATGGATGGATGGATGGATGGATGTATAGTTGGATGGATGTATGGATGGATGGATGGATGGGTGTATAGTTGGATGGATGGATGGATGGATGGATGGATGGGTGTATAGTTGGATGGATGGATGAGTGTATGGATGGATGTATAGTTGGATGGATGGATGGATGTATAGTTGGATGGATGGATGGATGGATGGATGTATAGTTAGATGGATGGATGGATGGATGGGTGTATAGTTGGATGGATGGATGGGTGGAAGGATGGATGGATGTATAGTTAGATGGATGGATGGATGGATGGATGGGTGTATAGTTGGATGGATGGATGGGTGTATAGTTGGATGGATGAATGGATGGATGTATAGTTGGATGGATGGATGGATGGATGGATGTATAGTTGGATGGATGGATGAATGGATGGATGGATGGATGTATAGTTGGATGGATGGATGGATGAATGGATGGATGGATGGATGTATAGTTGGATGGATGGATGGATGGATGGATGGATGTATAGTTGGATGGATGGATGGATGTATAGTTGGATGGATGGATGGATGGATGGATGTATAGTTGGATGGATGGATGGATGGATGGATGTATAGTTGGATGGATGGATGGATGGATGGGTGTATAGTTGGATGGATGGATGGATGGATGGGTGTATAGTTGGATGGATGGATGGATGGATGGATAGACGGACAAGAAGAACCCCACCAAGCTACACCGCCAACCTCCACGGCCTGTGAGCTCATTACACAACACGTTTAACTCATCCGCAGGGATTCGAGTCTTGGACACACCCGGCCATGTCTGAAGGAGGGAATGACTAAATGTCGCCGCTGCACCAACTGTTCCACTGTCTGATGGACCAACGGCCAAGAATATCGGCTGTTCCAAAATGATGTGGCACAGCTGGTAGAGTGGGTGATGCGAAGTGGCACCTGTCTGTCTCTGTTCGCTTGTGTTCTCTTGGTGTGCTGTGTCTTCTTACTCCTCCAAAGGACATGCAGAGGGTGGATTAGTTGCCTTAAATTGCGCTGGCATTACAGGAACTCTTCATTAATGCCTAACGTTTTGGAATGGAACGTCCAACGAGTTGTCCAGGTGTCCAGATACTTTTGGCACACACAGATCTCGGGTGGGACTAGAACCAGTCCTCCTGGAGCGCAGACCTCAGCGCCGCTGCCTTATTTAGCCTCGCGCTGCTACCGTGTTGGCGCCGGGTGAGGAGCTTCTTCATCATCTGCTTCAGCTATGAAGTTGTTTGGATTAAGTGCCGTCCACTTTTAAATCGTCCCGACACGCCGCGGTGGAAAGAATGGAACGCCAGCAGCACCATCATCACCCCCCCATCACCCCCATCACCACGGCAACCGGTGCTTCTCATTCCTAAATAAGGGAGGATGTGAGGAGAAGCTGTGAGACCATAAGAGGGAAGATCATCATCCAGGATTATACGGACACAGCTGCCAGAAGGTACGCAACATGGACTGAAGTATCGGTACGCCACTTGTTTCTGACTTTGCAGCAACAGTTTAGGGAAGGCCCTTTCCTGTTACTGGAGTTGCTCCAGACCAAACTCATCAGAACCTGCCTTCGTAGTTGGATGGATGGATGAATAGTTGGATGGATGAATAGTTGGATGGATGGATGGATGGATGAATAGTTGGATGGATGAATAGTTGGATGGATGGATGGATGGATGGATGGATGAATAGTTGGATGGATGAATAGTTGGATGGATGGATGGATGGATGGATGAATGTATAGTTGGATGGATGGATGGATGGATGGGTGTATAGTTGGATGGATGGATGGATGGATGAATGTATAGTTGGATGGATGGATGGATGGATGGATGAATGTATAGTTAGATGGATGGATGGATGAATAGTTGGATGGATGGATGGATGGATGAATGTATAGTTGGATGGATGGATGGATGGATGGGTGTATAGTTGGATGGATGGATGGATGGATGAATGTATAGTTGGATGGATGGATGGATGGATGGATGAATGTATAGTTGGATGGATGGATGGATGAATAGTTGGATGGATGGATGGATGGATGAATGTATAGTTGGATGGATGGATGGATGGATGGGTGTATAGTTGGATGGATGGATGGATAGATGGATGGGTGTATAGTTGGATGGATGGATGGATGGGTGTATAGTTGGATGGATGGATGGATAGATGGATGGATGGATAGATGGATGGGTGTATAGTTGGATGGATGGATAGATGGATGGGTGTATAGTTGGATGGATGGCTGGATGGATAAATGGATGGATGGATGGATGGATGGATGGATGGATGAATGTATAGTTTGATGGATGGACGGATGGATGGATGAATGTATAGTTGGATGGATGGATGGATGGATGAATGTATAGTTGGATGGATGGATGGATGGATGAATGTATAGTTTGATGGATGGACGGATGGATGGATGAATGTATAGTTGGATGGATGGATGGATGGGTGTATAGTTGGATGGATGGATGGATGGATGGATGGATGAATAGTTGGGTGATGGATGGATGGATGGATGGGTGTATAGTTGGATGGATGGATGGATGGATGGGTGGATGGGTGTATAGTTGGATGGATGGATGGATGAATAGTTGGGTGATGGATGGATGGATGGATGGATTGATGGGTGTATAGTTGGATGGATGGATGGATGAATAGTTGGGTGATGGATGGATGGATGGGTGTATTGTTGGGTGATGGATGGATGGATGGATGGATGAATAGTTGGGTGATGGATGGATGGATGGATGGATGGATGAATAGTTGGGTGATGGATGGATGGATGGATGGATGGGTGGATGGGTGTATAGTTGGATGGATGGATGGATGAATAGTTGGGTGATGGATGGATGGATGGATGGATGGGTGTATAGTTGGATCGATGGATGTATGGATGAATAGTTGGGTGATGGATGGATGAAACCTTTACCAAACGGTGCAAAATTTGGAGTGGTGTTTACATACTTTTGGTCAGGTTTTTTCGAGGTCATGTCCCAGCATGGCGTGCTTCATGTACCCTCACCCATATGGTTTGAGGTACGTCGGGTCGAGTGTTCCACCTCATTTCAAACTGATCGTGTTCCTTTACGAGAGGTCGCAGTTCGACGGGACCTTCGACACGCCGTGTGAGACTGTTGGGTTAATGAAATGTAAATCTACCCCTCGGTTTACCCCCGACCGTGACGGGAGTCAAGAGGCGAGACGTCGGTCGCGGACCCTCGTAAACCGAGACGGGAAATGGTTACAACGTGGAAACTTTGGTCTTCAGTCCCTCTGGGATGATTTACACCTCCACAGAACAGATCTGGGAACATCTGACGTCTGTGAACGTTTCTTCTAATGGAGGTTTGGGACACGACCACAGAAACGTTCCTCTGGATCTCCAACACTGAGGTCGTGTCCCAAACCTCCATCAGAAGAAACGTTCCTCTGTTCCTGAACACTAAAGACACAAAACCAATGATGTTAAATAAATGACACGCCTCCAAATACATAGCAGTTTGGGGAAGGTCGTTTCCCTTTTCCTTCAGTATGACTGTCCCACTGTGCACAAGGGGAACCTTTACAGAGCCTTGACCTTTAACCCTGCTGAAGAGCACTGGGATGAATTGGAACATTGGAACAACACAGGTGCCTGGTCTTTCAGTGTTCAGTGTTCAGTACTGTTAGTGTTCAGGGTTCAGTCCTCAGTCCTGTAGATTTCAGGGTTTAGTGTTTAGTGTTCAGTACTGTTAGTGTTCAGGGTTCAGTCCTCAGTCCTGTAGATTTCAGTGTTCAGTATTCAATGTACAAGGTTCAGGGTTCAATGTTCAATTCTCAGTACTGTAGATTTCAGTGTTCAATGTCTTGTAGATTTCAGGGTTCAGTGTTCAGTACTCTAGATTTCAGTGTTCAGTTCTCAATACTGTAGATTTCAGTGTTCAATGTTCGGTACTGTAGATTTCAGGGTTCAGTGTTCAGTACTGTAGATTTCAGGGTTCAGTTCTCAATACTGTAGATTTCAGTGTTCAATGTTCGGTACTGTAGATTTCAGGGTTCAGTGTTCAGTACTGTAGATTTCAGGGTTCAGTGTTCAGTACTGTAGATTTCAGTGTTCAGTTCTCAGTACTGTAGATTTCAGGGTTCAGTGTTCAGTACTGTAGATTTCAGTGTTCAGTTCTCAGTACTGTAGATTTCAGGGTTCAGTGTTCAGTACTGTAGATTTCAGTGTTCAGTTCTCAGTACTGTAGATTTCAGGGTTCAGTGTTCAGTACTGTAGATTTCAGTGTTCAGTCTTCGGTACTGTAGATTTCAGTGTTCAGTCTTCGGTACTGTAGATTTCAGTGTTCAGTTCTCAGTACTGTAGATTTCAGGGTTCAGTGTTCAGTACTGTAGATTTCAGTGTTCAGTCTTCGGTACTGTAGATTTCAGTGTTCAGTCTTCGGTACTGTAGATTTCAGGGTTCAGTGTTCAGTACTGTAGATTTCAGTGTTCAATGTTCGGTACTGTAGATTTCAGTGTTCAGTGTTCAGTACTGTAGATTTCAGTGTTCAGTACTGTAGATTTCAGTGTTCAGTCTTCGGTACTGTAGATTTCAGTGTTCAATCCTTAGTACTGTAGATTTCAGGGTTTAGTGTTCAGTACTGTAGATTTCAGTGGTCAGTTCTCAGTACTGTAGATTTCAGTGTTCAGTCTTCGGTACTGTAGATGTCAGTGTTCAGTTCTCAGTACTGTAGATTTCAGTGTTCAGTCTTCGGTACTGTAGATGTCAGTGTTCAGTTCTCAGTACTGTAGATTTCAGTGTTCAGTCTTCGGTACTGTAGATGTCAGTGTTCAGTGTTCAGTACTGTAGATTTTAGTGTTCAATCCTTAGTACTGTAGATTTCAGTGTTTAGTATTCAGTGTTCAGTTATGTTGATGGTGATTGTGTGTGTATCTCGTCCTCCTGGACTGAGCACAACTATCTTACCAAAATGGTCATGCAGACGATCCTCTCGACAGTGTGTGTGTGTGTGTTTGACAGTGTGTGTGTGTGTGTGTGTGTGTGTTTGACAGTGTGTGTGTGTGTGTGTGTGTGTGTGTGTTTGACAGTGTGTGTGTGTGTGTGTGTGTGTGTGTGTGTGGGAGTGTATTTATACTAGACATATTTCAGTAACTAGGACTGTTCCTCAGGGAGGGGAGGGGGGTTAGTTTTGGGGGGAAGGGGTCACGTCCAAAATCACCCTGCACTCTCCTCGTCCTCATAACGTCCCATCTGACCGTGAGCTTGTCGGACGGTATTAAAACATAGTGACCTCTGTGTGAGAAGTCTTTGAAGTGTGTCTGTGGGAATTTGTGCCTCAAAGAAAGCCTCAGTCGATGTTCCGGTTCATTCCAGACATGTTGAGTGGGGTTGAGGTCAGGGCTCTGTGCAGGACACTGGACAGGAACAGGACCTTCCCTAAGCATGTAAAATGAATGTAATCATTAGAAGGGGCGTCCCAATACTTTTGACCCTACAGTGTAGGTGTGATAAACAAGCCGCCTCTGGACTCGATTCGGTTTCCCATGAGAGGGAATCATTCCATCACCCTCGTGTCCAGTCTGGCACCCAGGTGGTGGAATGAACCCCCCGCCCGACCACACGGACCCCCTCCCCAGCGGTCCGGTCGCCAGCACATGAGAGTGGACATCAATCATCTGAGGTCCCACCTAGGTCTGGACCGTTTCTGACCGAGCAGTGAGAAGATCGGAACACCCCACGCTGAGGAACGCTAACGTCCAGGATGGAGTCGGAACGTTCCAGCAGAAGGGCGGCTGTGGACAGTAGCAGGAACGGCGCAGAGCTCAACAAATGACCTTCAAACCTCTGCAACCTCTGACCTTGACCAGCGAGGTGTTCCTGGAACCCTTCACTCACCGAGCACCACATGACCAAAAGTATTCGGACGCCTGACCATGAGCGTGTCGGACGTCCCATTTAAAATAAGTGGTGTTAAAACTGAATTGGTGTCCTGCCTGGGGAAACTTGACCCACTGCGACCCTGACCAGGATAAAGCTTCTGCTAAAACCACTCGGCGTCTAAGGAATTTTCCCAGTTTGATACTGGGAACTGGGTCTATTTTTGTGCTGGAGGGATTGTGTGAGGTCTGTGGGAACTAAATGTAAACTATATGGTCAAAAGTATCTGGACACCCCTTTAATTACTGAATTATGAATTGTGTGCTTCTAAATTTACAGCAACAGTTTAGGGAAGGGCCTCTCCTGTTCCAGCAAGTCCTGACCCCTGGAATGAACTGGAACATCGACTGAGGCTTTCTTGACCAAGCCATACAAATGCTGCCATAATTTGACTGAATGTGCACAAATTCCCACAGACACACTACAAACTCTTGTGAGACTCCCTCACTTTTGGTCATGTTGTGTTCATTCAACACGCGTCTGCCATCTAGTGGTCGTTACTGAGTATTACATAAAATATGCGTTTTATAATACATGTATTATGGTCGTGGTGGGTCCGGAGCCTTTCCTAGGAACCAACGTATAGTTCAATGTTTGGCCAAAAGTATGTGGACGCCCCCTCCTAGCTGGTAATTTCAGGTGTTTCAGCAACACACATTTCTAACAGGTTTACAGAAGAAGTTGATTGTGAGCCAGGCTTTCTCATCCAAAATCACCAACGGGCACAAATTCCCATTCTGCTCAAATCCTACAGGACTGAATCTTTCTCATCCATGACATAACACTCACTGAACTATAGTAAGCATGTCTGTGGTCATTTGTGCCCATTTAGTCCTACTTAGGCCCGTCTTGTTAATGGCATTCCGATTCATCCCAGCTGTGTTTATCTGGGTTGAGCTCAGGCTCTGGGCCGTGCTGTGTGCACAGGGACTCAGTCATGCTAAAACAGAAACTGACCTTCCCCAAACTCTTACTATTAAAAGTGGTGTCCACATACTTCTGGTCCTGTATTCATCCTGAGTGTTGCATGTCTCAGATGACTTTAATGTCAGGATGGAGAGAAACTGATGCTGATGAAGATAAAAGAGGATGAGAGATTCGGGGTAATGATCCTGTCTGCTGTGGTGGAGTTTAACCGGAACTCCAAATCCTTTTAATGCAGAGTACAGTAATACTGTAACTAAGCAACAACAATCAATAAATAAAATAAATAAATAAATAAAATTGTACAGTGCGGCTGTGGCTGTTTTTGCATCTTCCATTTGTTATAATAATAATAATTATAACAGAACTACTACTAATAATAATAATAATAGTGTTAATATAATAATAATAATAATATAAAATAATAATAATAATAATAATAGCAATAATATAAAATAATAATAATAATAATAATAGTGTTAATATAAAAATAATAATAATAATAAAAAAATAAAATAATCATAATAATATATTACTACTATTACTACTACTAATATATATACATTATATATACGTATATGTATATACAGTATATATATATAAAATATATAAAATGTAAAATAACAATATAATAAAAATAATAATAATGATAATAATAATAATAATATTAATAATAATAATGATAATAATAATAGTAACAATAATAATAATAATAATAATAATAATAATAATAATAATAATAATAATAAAAATAATAATATAAATTATAATAATAATAACATATTACTACTACTAATAATAATAATTATATAATAATAATATTTAATAATAATAATAGAACTGCTAATAATAAAAATAACAATAATAATAGTAACAATAATAATAATAATAATATAAAATAGTAATAATAATAGTAATAATAATATAAAATGTCTCCTTAATGGCAGAATGTGTATCTAACATCAACATCAGAGATGCCGCCGTCATCGGTTTCAGGCCTCATTATACACAGACTGAGAATTCTGTGGACTGCCTGAATCTTTTCACCATATTATGGACTGTAGATGGTAAAAGTCCTAAATAATGTGCAAACTTGAGTTGGAAAACTTGAAAAACAATTTTTAACCAATTGACTGAAGTTTGGAACACAGTGGTGTGTCACAAGCCATCATTGCTTGTACAGACTGATCCTTGGATCCTTATCGTCAATATTCTATTGCTTTTTCACTCTCATTTTGCCGCTGTCCCAACTTTTTTTGAAACATTAGAAATTTTTTTGTGTGTGTTTATTAGTTAAATAAATATTCAAGAGAATTAACACATCACAAGCGTCCCATCTTTTCTGGAAACGTGGTTTGTACAAATAGCGACTGGGACCCGAGACACGTTTTAGCATATGCAGCGTTTCATGCTATCTCAGATGCTAATACGCGCTTATTCGCCTTGTTTTCATCACCTTTCGATCTTTACCGAGCCCTAGCATTAGCATCCGCTCTATCAGACGGCGCATCTGCATCGGCACAATGGCGCGTTAGCGTTCGATGGGACTGGAGTACGCTTCACACGCGCACCTTCACCGCTACGTTCCCCCCTCCAGATTCCACTCAGAGAGACGACGCGAGGGAGCCGGGCGGGTCTCACCTCCGGGGCGCGACTGATGCCCCGCGGCTTTTATTCACCTATTGATTCAGCTAAGTAGCGATCTCTTCACGCGCTCGCTCGCTCTGTAAGTGCTTCGAGTGGTGGACGCCACTTCAGCGCCTTTCATTCCGTCCTCCGCCCGCTTGAAGGGATCCGGGACGCGAACCCGCATTGTTCTGTTCAAAAGCGCTCGGCTTTGAAAGATCTGGGCCCGTCCGCGGATCTAACGGCGTCTTTTCTTTTAGCGTTTCTTTTTTCTGTTGTCTGATTCGAGTCTGATCCAAATCTGCTTTGCATACAGGGCCAAAAGTATTCGGACGCCCGAGCGTGAGCTTGTTGCACCTATAGTTGCTTGGTTCATTTAGAGTCTCTCTCCTTGTTTCCAGAGATCCTTGGTGATCGTGTTGAATCCAGCTGAATTCCGTTCGTCTCTCTTTCCTCTCTCAGGGCGTCGGCTTCGGTGTATTTGAAGGAAGTTTTGGAAGCGTCTTATACGCTGCTAACAGTCAGTAAATCGCTCGTCTGCTCTGGATCGCTTCGTTATTCACTTGTTTGATTTATTGCAGAAATAAAAATTGAACAATTAAGACACTAATCAAACACACATGCGGCGTCTCTCTGAACCTGTTCACCTGTTCATCTCCATTTTAATTAAAAGCTCTCAGCCGCACAAAGGCTCGAGATAATTAACGTTATTTCACTCATCTTAGCGGCTTCACAAACCCGGAGCTCCGGGGTCCAGAGATGAAAGTGTGAGAGCAGAAAGCACCGGCGCATTCATTCACTCGCCTGGTCTTGGTGAGGATGAAGCGCTCGGCTGAAGTACTGAAGATCTTTTATTATTCGGTTTCATCAACAGAAGCCAGAGGGTCCCTTTACCCGGACCGTTTCTGATCATTCGGGGGGAGGGAATGAAACCCATGGACCCCCCGTGGACCCCCCACCTTCACCATCAGAAACTTGAAACCCAGTGAAACCCAGTGAAATTAATATATAGGTGCATGCACAGAGGATGACTGATAAATAAATAAATAAAAATAAATAAATAAATAAGTTAATAAATAAATAAATACATAAATAAAAAAATAAATACATAAATAAATAAATAAATTAAGTAATTAATTATTTAGATAATAAAAGCCTCCCTCAACCCACAGGAGCTGAAATAACGAAACATGTCGTGTCACGTTTAAATCATTTTATTACGTTACACTCCAGTCTTCTCACATAAACACATTTAGTACATCAATAAACAAACAACAACATTTTTCAATGTTCCAAAACAAAGCATCATGAACTAAATCAACTAATAAATAATACAAAATAATAAAAACAGTTTTATTAAAACTGCACAGGGGAAAATAAATAAATAAATAATAAATAAATAAATAAATAAATAAAGAGGCACCCACAAAGGGGACAACTGATGGATAAATAAATAAATATAAATAAATAACAAATAAATAAATAAACAATAATTAAATAAATAAATAGGCACCTGCAAAGGGGGTGACTGATAAGTAAATAAATATAAATAAATAACAAACAAATAAATAAATAATAATTAAATAAATAGGCACCTGCACAGGGGACAAATAAATAAATAAATAAACACACAAATAAATAAATATAAATAAATAAATAACTAGGCACCTGCACAGGGGACAACTGATAAATAAATAAATACATACATAAAAATAAATAAATAAATGAATACAAATAATAATAAATAAATAGACACCTGCACATGGGATGACTGATAAATAAATAAATAAATTAGTAATTATTTCATTTAAAAATATAAAATAAAAATAAATGAATAAAAAAATAAAAATCAATAAAAAAATCAATAAAAAAATGCTTGCACAGGGGATCACTGACAAATAAATAAATAAATAGGGGTCATGCGCTACGTCTCTAAAGAAAATCATTTCTGCCGTGGTTTTGGAGCTCGGAGAACTCTTCCATGATTTGATTTCCTGTAGAACACAGACTCTTCCTCCTCTCTGATAAACAGTTCTGATCAACACAGAAGCACACAGTTACTGAGCACTCCGGGAGTAATCACTGCTCAGCAGCGTCAAACTGTTTAAATATGAACGACATTGTCCTTAGTCCTTAAGAGTGTTTGAGACTCACCGATTGCTGACCGGATATTTGATCGATCCGATCGTCTGGACTGTAACTGGTCAGTAGTTTCCAGCACGGCTGGAGATTCTGGAGATCCAGAGGTTTCACCGGTGTGTCCGAGTCCAACATCTCCGGACTCGTGGTGAAAAACGGCTCCTCCGGCATTTTAACCTTGAGAGGACAAAAGATTTTGGGTTAGAGAGGAACATTTAGTACCACAGGAATGTTACTGGGGCTCTCAGGTGGCACAACACTGTGCTGCCGACCTGGCTGGGCGTCCACACAGACACGTTCGGCCGTGTTTGAGGGCTTGATGGTCGCATGGGTTCTCTTGGCCTGCTGTTTCTATATGTGATCTTCAGGACTGGTCTAGGTGCCTGCACAAGTGGAGCTTAGCGTGGCTCTCCAGGAACGTCTCTGTGCAGGAACCCAACACTGACAGGTGAAAAGAAGTGGCCACAAATGTTTTTTGAAGTATATGGGCACAACCGTCCAGCCTTTCCAGAAGGTTCCTCCACCTCAAACCTACATTAATGCTCATAGTTTTGGAATGGGATGTCCAACAAGGTGTCCAACTCAGGTGTCCACATACTTTTGATGGTATTGAGCATTCTGGGTAACTGGGTTGCTTTCAGATGCAGGAAACAAACAAACAAACACTAAATGATTGAGGCGCTCGGGAGGAGCAGCGGTCCATCATGCTAGCCCAGCACCCCAGAGATCGGCCCGCCGGGCGTCTACCCACAGACCCGCCATGACCCTGACCAGAATAAAGCGATCTATGGACAGAAATGAACGAACCAGTACAACCAGTACTACCTGTACCGGCGTCTGCAGCAGGTTCCTCTTCTTGTCCTTGCAGCGCTTGTTTTGGAACCAGACCCGGATGACCCGCGAGCTCAGACCCGTCAGCTCCACCAGCCGCTCCTTCAGCAGGGCGTCCGGCCGCGGGTTCGAGTCGTAGCAGGAGCGCAGCACGTGGAGCTGAGCCTCGCTGAGCACCGTCCTCATCCGTGCCGTCCGGGCCGTCCGGGCGCCCCTCTCCGACCCGCTCGCCCCTAAAATATCCATTACACACCAGAATTAGGAACCTAACGAGCTTTTTAATTAAAGACAGTTTATAACATTCATACTGTATGGACAAAAGTTTTGGGACACCCCTGAATTTATGTGTTTCAGCCACAACAGTTGGTAACAGGCAATGCTTCCAACTTTGCAGCAACAGTTTAGGGAAGGTCCAGTCTCCTGCACAAAGCCCTGGCCTAAGCCCCACTCAACAGCTCTGGAATGAACAGAACACCAACCAATCAGTCAGCATACAAATGCTGTCATGTTTGGACTGAACAGGCACAAATTCCCAAAGACACACTTCAAGGTCTTAATACCGCTTGTCCAACAAGAACACACTCAGGTGTCCAAATACTTTTGGCCATATAGTGTACTTGTCACAGGTTGCACCTCCTTTAGGGGGCGCCACCTAGAAGCCCCGTACCTGCAAGGTGGGGAGATATGTGGGGACACTTCAGAACCCTGCAGAATCCCCCTTCCACAAGACATTAATTAGGTTAATCATGCCTGTGTAGACGCCCAGTCGGCTGATAGCACCACTGGGATTCGAACCCAGACCCCAGCAGTAGTCGGAGAGCTGATTTGTACATAATACAGAAGATGATGGACCTCAGGTATTTAGGATCGAACCTGATTGTGTGGGTGCTGGTGTGTTTACCTGCTCCATCAGTACACCTGTCCAGGTGAGTCCGGTGAGTCATGTGACCTGCGCAGAGCGGGAAACCATCCCGAAGGGTGAACTCGTCTCCGGGACGAAGCCGCCGGTCGCAGCGGGTGCACCGGAAACAGGGAACGTGGTAGATACGAACTCCTGCACGCATGATGTAGTCACGACTGCTGAAGAACGCCAGACACCCGGCGCATCTGCTGGAGTACAACCTGTATACGGGGACAACAGTCAGTCATTGTTTTCCAATCCACCGATTCACCTCTACTGCTGCAGACCTCCAGCCCTGACCGAGGAGGGTCCTGACTAACAGATTGCTTCTCTTCACCGGAGATCCATATTGCGCATGGAGAGTCATGCACTGATCTCCATTATCCCCCGTCACTGTGCAGTGTCATCAATCAGCCAGCAGAGGTCGTAACTGCAGCACTATCGCCCTCAGATGAGCCAATCACAAGGTCTGTCTGAAACCTAGGCACATTTTACGTCATCTTACACTACCGAGAAGAGGGCGTGTCTAAATTCTTAGCTCCCTTAAAATGCACCTACTGAGGCGCCTGAATAACGAGGGAGCGTCCAAAGCCTCCTCAGCAATCCCAGCATTCAGTGCGGCACGACTTTTCTCACAAAAAACGACAAATGTGGCAGACGAATATAATGCGGAGCAACCAACGGAGTTCCATTCACATGTACTGTAAATACATTATAATTAATGTTTAATCTGTGTAAAGGTGTAATTATACGAGTGTGGTTTATTTGTAAATTGGGGCGTCAGGGACAGTTTAAGCGTTTTCGGGACACGGAGGGAGACGTTAGCTGGCGTGCTTGAACGTCCTGAAGCTAACTGTGTTAGCTTAGTAAGCTAAGTAGAGTGTCTAAATAATCTGATTATGAGTTCCATGTGTGATTAGAATCCTCTGTACTGAAGCAGCTGATCAGGTAGATAGTTGGCATCAGGGAGCCCCGTGCCCGACCCGGCGTACCTGCGGTAATCGTTCCTGCAGAGCGTTCTTCCATCCCTGATGAAGCAGGAGTGAGACTCCGCCAGGTTCTGCTGGCACTCCGCACACCTCAGACACTGGGCGTGCCAGCGCAGGTCAGGAAACACCTTCAGCTCCAAGTGGTCAAGGATCTGCTGCCCACAACCGGCACACCGCGATACAGGAGCGTTCCCTTCACACCGCGACACAGGAGCGTTCCCTTCACACATGAGACACTCACAGCATTTAGCAGACGCTTACAGTACTGTGACAGTATTTTGTCTAAGCAATTTGGTTAAGGGCCTCGCTCAAGGGCCCGACAGTGTCAACCTGGCAGTGGTGGGGCTTGAACCAGCGACCTTTCGATTACTAGTCCAGTACCTTAACCACTAGGCTACAACTTCCCTTGACGAATGACGAAAGACAAAACGTCACTGTGCGGTCAAAAGTATCGGGACGCCACTTCTAATTACCGAATTCATGTGTTTTAGCAACAGTTTAGGGAAGGCCCTTCCTGTTCCAAAGACATGATAAAGAAAGTCCAGTGTCCTGCACAGAGCCCTGACCTCAGCCCTACTCAACAGCTCTAGGATGAATTGGAACATCGACTGATCGATCAGCGCCCAGCCATACAAACGCTGTTATATTTTGTACTATTGAATGGGCACAAATTCCCACAGACACACTCCTTCTTCTTCTTGTGAGAAGATCCAACAAGCAGTTAGAAGGGGCGTCCCGATACTTTTGTCCACATAGTGTAATTTGTTAACAATAGATAAAAGATACTCCATCCTGATCAGGGTCACAGTGGGTCCACTTGGAAACCATGAGCATAAGACTGAAATACACTTTGGAAATCCATCACAAGTCTTCACACATTCGCTTACTCACACCGAGGGGCCATTTAGAGCAGCCAATCCACCTTCTGCAAAGCAAACCCATGTGAAATTCCTCTCTGAGTGTAAGCGAGGATCAAACCTGCACCCCCGAGTCCAACGTTTCTGTCAACACAAAAACAATAAACCTTGGTGTTCATGGTGCATCTGAATGTTTCTATAGAGAATCACTTACGCTTCTGCTTCTCCTCCATGGTGAGAACGTCAGAATATACGTTCCGCTCCGAATCTGACCCCAAGCGCTCTCAGGAGTGCACACTTTTAAAACCCGGCACCCTTTAGAGTCCCCAGCCTGAGCCCCTCTCAGTTCTGTACGCCTCTGAATACAGGCACCGCTGAAGTGTCCTGCCTACATGAGCGATGATTGGTCGGGACTCGGCTATTCAAAAATACATCTGCACCCACTCCGAGGGGTTCGGGGGAGCCGCCAGGTGCAAATATAATGCACCTCCTACCATTCATTCATTCTGCTTCACCCTGGTCTGGGTCTCTGAGGGTCAGGGGCCAACACTGTGGTGGTAGCACAGCAGTGCGATACAAGACTACGTTTACATTCTCTGCATTTAGAAGACGCTTTTATCCAAAGCGACTTTCAGTACTGTGACAGAGTACAATCTAAGCAATTGAGGGTTAAGGGCCTTGCTCAAGGGCCCAACAGTGGCAACCTGGCAGTGGCTACAGCAGCTAGGCTACAGCTTCCCTACAGACTAGTAATCAGAAGGCCGGCAGTCCGAGCCCCATCACTACCAAGTTGCCACTGTTGGGCCCCTGAGCAAGGCCCTTAACCCTAACTGCTCAAATTGTATTCGGTCGTATTTGTAAGTCACTTACTGCTAAATGCACAGTGAGGACAGTGTAGTCTAGTGGTTAAGGTACTGGACTAGTAATCGAAAGGTCACTGGTTCAAGCCCCACAACTGCCAGGTTGCCACGGTTGGGCCCTTGAACAAGACCCTTAACCTTCAATTGCTTAGATAATATATACTGTCAGAGTATGTGTTAAACAAACCAGAATATGTTTTATATTTTACCAACTCTACCTCTGCACAACACAACTGATGGTCTCAAACACATTGAAAAAGCAAGAAATTCCATTCCAGGCGGCTACCTCATGAAGCTGATTGAGAAAATGCCAAGAGTGTGCAAAGCTGTCATCAGAGCAAAAGATGGCTATACTTTGAAGAATCTAAAATATAAAACATATTCTGGTTTGTATAATTCCATATGTGTTCCTTCATAGTTAATCTAGTTAGTCTTCAGTATTAATCTACAATGTAGAAAATGTACAAGAAAAACCAAAGGAATAAGAAGGTGTGTCCAAACTTTTGACTGGTACTGTACATAAACCTGACCGATACTGTTTAGAGCAAATCATCAGAATAAAGTCAGTGTGAATTTTCAGTCACTTGCTCTGTAAAGCTGAATATCAATACAGGAACTGAAGCGCATTTAAAAAAGCTTCAAAGCTTTTTTGAAAAATAATGAGGTCAACCTCAAAAAAGTAGATGGTGATGACCTGTAGACTGAAACAGTAGATCTCAAGCCATGAAAGTGTGTAAACCCCTGGTCTAGATGTACAGAACGGAGAGGTATTTGACAGGGATAAAAAGAAAACATGAGTAACCCACATTACATACTACAACTCTTATACTGACACTTTTACCCTTTATTACATAATAAAAAACAGATTTTTATTCATAACTTAAATAGCATTTAAAGTATTCAGCATATTAATAACTTCAATAGCTTTTAAAATTTGCTTTAAAATGCTCCAAAACAAGTTGTATTTTATCAAGTGTAACCCACATTACATACTACAACTCGTATACTGACACTTTTACCCGGTGGACTATTCTCAGTAAAAAGAAGATTAATTAGATAAAAATATTAACACTAAATTAGTCTTTTTTTCCCCGTAGCTTTTTAATGTGACATATATCCTACATTTGTCTGAACAGTTTATAATCCTAAACTAACGTGTTTGCACAAAACAAAAACGCTTCACTTCACATGTAGGGTTGCAACTAACGATTATTTTCCTAATCAGTCTGGTGATTATGTTTTTGATTATTTGCTTAGTTGGATTATTTTAAATACAAAAACAGAAACAATATTTACAAAAAAAAGCAATATTTAAATAAATATTAAAACATCCACAACACTAGTACGATTTTTCTTCTTAATTTTGTTTAATCAAGCTGGCTGTTTAATTATTTTATGGCATATTAAATACCGCCATGTACCTCTATAATAATAATAATGCTATTTCCTGATTTTCAGTGTAAAATCACACATACCAGTAATTCAACCATTAAAAAAGAGCCACAGACGCCTCTTGCACATTGAAGACTTAAATTAAATTAAAGACTGCAACATAACTTTAAGGAATCTTTGTATTTTAGCTGCTCAGAATGACTTGGTTACAGTGTAAAATGTTTTACATGTACTGATAAATATGCAGAAATACTTAAAAAACCTCTTTGTTTACTTTGCAGGTGGAGAATGCAGAGACGCCCTGAATTACTACCTAACTTTATTTGTTTTTTTCCCCATTTTCTATTTATTCATTTCCATTAGAATTTAAATATTTATTTTCCATTTCCCATTGATTAATAATAATATAATTAATACAATATATTCTAACTGATTTTACCTCAGTTTATAAGGGATAGAAAAATTGCCTCACAGCAAGAAGGTCCTGGGTTCAATTCCCCTTTCTGTGTGTGGTTTGCATGTTCTCCCCGTGTCCGTGTGGGTTTCCTCCGGGAGCTCCGGTTATCTCCTACAGTACTAAAACATGCAGTGAGAACAACCAGAATTACTAAACTGCCCCAAGATATGACTGTGTGATGGACTGGCCACTTGTCAGGGGTGTTTCCTGCCTTTCGCCCAGTGAACGGGACCCACCGCGACCCTGATAGGACCCTAAATGAATGGATGAATAAGAAGTTTTAAGTTCCTTTGACGAACGAAACAATTCTGTGCTCATACGGAATCATGTATCATGTAAGGTGCAGGTTCAATCAATAATAAAGTAATAAAATGACGTGTTTAGAACTGCTGCTCTGAGAGAGGACTGTACTGTTGATTTAGAGGAGTATGCTTCTGGAGTAACTGGCTACATTAGCTACTGCACTGAGGCTATTGTTCCCACTAAACACTGCAGGAACTACCCCAACCAAAAACCCTGGATAAACTGTGAAGTTCGTTCCATGCTACGTACTCGCTCAGCTGCATTTGTCTCAGGCAACACTGAGGACTACAAAAGGGCCAGATATGACCTGCGTAGAGCCATCAAAGGGGCCAAGAGACAGTACACACAGAAGCTGGAGGGATATTACATCAATACGGACTCCCGGCGCATGTGGCAAGGTTTGCAACACATCACAGATTACCAGCAGAGGAACATAGATATCACAACCAGCAATCCATCACTAACCGAAGAGCTGAATGAGTTCTACGCGCGCTTTGAGGCCCTCACCATCGAACCACTGAAAGAGGTTCCAGCCACAGAGAGCACACAGGACGCTTCACTCATTGTGTCTGTGATGGAGGTGCGCAGGGCGCTTCTGAGAGTAAACCCAAGGAAGGCAACTGGTCCAGACAGCATTCCTGGACGTGCACTACAGGTTTGTTCATCAGAGCTGGCAGATGTGTTTGCAGACATATTCAACCTGTCTCTTATGCAAGCCTCTGTTCCTTCCTGCTTTAAGACCACCACCATTGTTCCACTCCCAAAGACAAACACAATAACCTGCTTGAATGACTATCGTCCCATTGCGCTCACACCTATCGTAATGAAGTGCTTTGAAAGGATAGTCATGACTCGTATCCAAAAAGCCATTCCGGATACATTGGACCCCCTACAATTTGCATATCGTCAAAACAGATCCACTGATGATGCAATCTGCACAGCCATGCACACAGCCCTTTCACATCTGGAAGGCAAGGACACATATGTAAGAATGCTGTTCATCGACTACAGCTCGGCGTTCAACACAGTCATACCACACAGGCTCACCGAGAAGCTCCACACCCTTGGACTGACACCGACCCTCTGTAACTGGATACTAGATTTTCTATGTGACCGATCTCAGTCAGTCAGGATTGGCACTCGAACATCCAGCACAAAGACCATAAACATTGGGACACCTCAAGGCTGCGTGCTGAGCCCTCTTCTGTACTCGCTCTTCACACATGACTGTGTGGCCTCTTATAACACCACCAGTATTATTACGTTTGCTGATGACACCACAGTCATTGGTCTTATTACTGGGGGGGATGAGATGGCGTACAGGAGGGAGGTAGCAGATCTTGTGGACTGGTGTCAGAACAACAATCTTTCATTAAATATCAACAAAACAAAGGAACTGATTGTGGACCCCAGGAGGAGAGGAGAACAGCATACACCGCTGTATATAGGTGGAACAGTGGTGGAGAAGGTGAAAACCTTCAAATTTCTGGGTGTGCACATCAGCGAGGATCTCACCTGGTCCTGCAACACACGCCATATCATTAAGAAGTCTCAACAGAGACTGTACTTCCTAAGAAGACTAAGAAAATTTGGCATGTCAACCAAAATTCTCAGCAACTTCTACAGATGTACGGTGGAAAGTGTCCTTACCAGCTCCATTACAGTCTGGTATGGAAACTGCACTGCAGAGGACAGGAAGGAACTCCAGCGTGTAATAAAAACTGCACAAAGAATTTCTGGAACGTCCTACCCTGCACTACAGGACATTTATCAGACCAGGGTGGTCAGGAGAGCCCACAACATAATTAAGGACAGCACACACCCCCAAAACTACCTCTTTACTCCTCTGCCATCAGGCAAACGTTTCAGAAGCCTAAAGGCCAGAACAACAAGACTGACAAACAGTTTTTACCCACAAGCAGTCAGGCTTGTGAACAAACACGGACTATCACATACACAACTTAGCTCATGAACATTGTACATTCTCTACAATGCACTATTGCACATTTAAATGACTGCTGCTACTTGCACATAATGTTGCACAATTTACACTTTAAAATAACTGCTGCTGTATTTTTCTGTATTTATGCTGTATAACACTGCATAATTTCTGCACCTTATGTAACTGCTGCTATGTGCCTTTTGTACTGCCTTATTTTATTTTATTTCTATTTTTTTTCCTCTGTATATAAAACGTTTTTTTATAGTTTAAATTATATATTTTTTTAAAAAGTTTTTTCTAGTAATATTCTGTTAGTTTAATTTTGTTTTATGTTTAATACTTATTGATGTTTGGAGGACGAACAAAGTAAGAATTTCATTGTACAGTGTAACTGCTAGTTCTTCTGTGCACATGACAATAAAACTCTTGAATCTTGAATGTCTATACTTTTGGGACCACTGACGTCATTCCCGGATCTCTGACGTCACGGCTGTGCCCGTACCGAATGAGGAACTGTGTTCCGGCTCTATGTAAACATCCACGTCAACGAGCGGCTCCTAAATCACCGCAGAGGACGATTTAATTATAATCTGATGATTTAATACATAAATAAATAAATAAAACAGTTCCCTGGAGCGCTCGCTGATCAGATTGTCGGACTGTTAGCGCTTCATCATGACTTCCATCACGCAGAGGAACAGTTCGGGCCTGGTGCAGCGGCGGACCGAGGCCTCGCGTAACGCCGCCGCCGACAAGGAGAAGAGCCCGGCCGGCGAGGAGCACGAGGAGCGCCGCGAGGAGGAAGACGACGAGCAGCGGGGGGACTCGAAAGAAACCCGTCTGACTCTGATGGAGGAGGTGCTGCTGCTGGGGCTCAAGGATAGAGAGGTACTGGGGACACATAAACATCATAAATCCGCCCCCATACGCCAGGTTTACCTTCCACAAACGATCATTTATAGAATATAAGTGCACGATGATATATTATATACATATTTATGTTGCTTTATATGAAATATACACATAAAAACGATCATTGTAGTGTTTTAGAGAAGCAGGGTGTTTTGTTAATGCTGACATGTCTTTAATCTTACACTCCTACACGATATAGCTAGTCTGTAGGACCTAAAGTTGGGTCACAACATGATTAACCCATTAAAACTTAATAACCAGCCTTCATCCGCTTCAGCCAGAGATTCAAGTGTTTTGCAACCATAAATCCTTAGAGAAGAGATTGGGACGCCGTTGGGAGCGTTGTCTGGAAGTTCCAGGCTCGTGGCTGTGAGAGGACGTCCAGAACTTCGTCCGGAGGCCTTGTGTTACTTCAGAAGACGTCCAGGACGACCCGAGAGAGGCTGGGACAGAAGTGTGAGTGGCAACAGCCGTAAGAAGATCACTAAACATCTAAGAACTTCATCAAAAATCAGAGGAAGGAGTGAAATGGAATGCACCAGAAGGAATTTGGACAGGACCGCAGGGTTCTGTGGAGTGACGGATCAAAACTGGGATTGTCTGGCGCAGGAAGGGCAAGGCTTATGACCGGAAGAACACGATCCTTATGGTCAAGCATGGAGGTGGACGTATGTTGTCCTATCCAACTCCCCTGTAGTATCTGTCCTCCACTGCCGCAGACCGCTTCTTTTCACCTGTACGGCGGGTTCACGCACTGCTCTCCGTTATTCACCGTCTGTGTGCAGCGTGCAGCGCCTCGACCGGCCAGCAGAGGCCGCAACTACAGCAGCAGCGATGATGAACCCCCTCCACCGGCCCTCCCGCTCTCTCTGTTTACCGGACTAACGACCCTCTTTACTAAGTGTTTATTTAAAACCAGTCCTGCTCTTAATG
Source organism: Trichomycterus rosablanca (assembly GCF_030014385.1). Taxonomy (NCBI): domain Eukaryota; kingdom Metazoa; phylum Chordata; class Actinopteri; order Siluriformes; family Trichomycteridae; genus Trichomycterus; species Trichomycterus rosablanca. Next base: position 1,492,879 of record NC_086005.1, read on the forward strand.
ACTTTCATCTAACAATATTATAGCAGATTTGTTTTCTTAAGTGTTTAATGCTTCATAGATGAAAGATCGTTCTTTTTAAACACTGTTTTCGGAGTTTACGGCTTGTAAACAAGCCTCCGGACGGCTCTTTACAGAAGGAAGAGTCAATAATGTTCCACCCAGCGCTGACGTCTTTAAACGGTTCTCCAGTAGCTCTCGGACTGCTGACCAGCTCGTTCTTGGTCATTCTTCTTTCCAAAACGACCTTTTATTTGGGGAAATCCGGTCTTTGTGGAATAATGTTTAATACAGAACACTGGGAAGGAGCTCAGCAGTACCAGGAAAGCTTCCCCACCACTATTAGACACTATTGGTGTTGGATTTCTCACCAGTGTTTTGTGGAGCATCGCCGCACGTGATCTTTGCCTGACGTAGCTCTGGGCCTGTAGCAGTCACAGGGTCTGAGTGGTCTTGGGACCTTAAGGGACCTCTTCAGTTCCCCTGTTTTAATCCTCATGGCTCTTGTACCCTGTGCCGACCGAGTAGAGCTTTGGACTTTCGACCTCTCTCCCTCAGGCGCGACAAGCCGTGCCTGTTTAGACGCCTGGACAGGTCAAGATCTCACTGGTGGTTAGCACGTTAGACCGCTGCACCACTTGAGCGCAGCACGTATGATTTTTACTAGGGATGCATCAATACCATTTTTTCCCAACCGAGTACAAGTACCGATACCGATACCTATTGGATCAGATATCTGACGTGCTAGAAAACTTCACACTTAGCGATCGAGAGCCGAGTTTCGATCGCCGAGCGAACGCCGAGCGAAAATCAGGACAAAGATTCGTGTGGTGTGAACCGGGCATAACGCAGCGACGTGCACTAGGCACACGGTATCGGATGTTTAGTATCGGAGCCTCGTTTGCGAGTACGAGTTAGTGAGCGCGGTATCGGTATCGGTACTCATGCAGATCAAATTTTTACTATAGAATATATAATGGAATGTAGATAAGCGTCGGCGTTTTAGGATACAGGAGCCAGAGTTTATAAAAGGAGTCACGCAAAGTTCTTAAAGAAACGAAACGTTTTGGAGAAACATTCTGTCCTTTATCGGACATGAAGAGCACTTTTACGGAGTAAACTGACAGTGTTGGTGCTGCAGAGCTCCAGCGAGCCGGGTCCTAGCTGTAAAAGAACACATTGGGTCTGTCTGAAAACCTGATCAGCTTCTAATAAGACCTGGAGCTCATCATCTGATTATTTAGACGCTCGGTTTGAAACTCGGAGTTGCCACCGGTCGGCTGGGCGCCATCTGGCGGGCGTAATTGGCAGTGCCTGCAGCAGGTACTAATTGGCCACCGTATGTGTGGGTGGGCGGGTCTTCATACGCTGTGTGAGGACCCTGGTGCAGAATGCAGGGGCGAGAAGAGGAGGGCTGTGGACGTGTCGGAAGAGGCGTGTAAAGCGACGTGCTCTCCTCGGGTGCAATCGGGTATCCCTCAGCAGCGGGCATGTAGGATGGCATAAAATGCGTCTGTGTAGAGAGAGAGAGAGCTAGGGTTTTCGTACAGACCTAATGAGTATGGTGTGTGTGTGTGTGTGTGTGTGTGTTTCACAGGGCTACACGTCGTTCTGGAACGACTGCATATCGTCGGGTCTGAGGGGCTGCATGCTGATCGAGCTCGGGCTCCGGGGACGACTGCAGCTGGAACCCTGCGGCCTGAGGAGGAAAAGCCTGCTGGCCAGGAAGGTACGAGAGCTTTACGAGGTGTCAGATACACAGATGTAGTTACTCAGTCTAGAAATGGCCCTTGTCTGGTAAACAAATGACATTTCTAGTTTGACCTCGTCGGATTCGATGCCTTTCCTCAGCCGACTCGCCATAATAAACCAGAAAATCCTAAAAACGAGAGAGAAAAAAATGACGTCCGGTCAGCAGTCTGTGACCTAAAGCCGCGACACGACGGGATTCAACAGAACCAAACACCGTAAGCGAAGCCGAAGTTCCTCCGCAGCCGTGTAGAAGCGCGATGCATTTGCGTCTCCGGATTTCCATGCGATCTTCTCGTCTCGTGTTACGTTTGGTTTTGCGGATCTGAAACCATTTGACCGGTACTGGGTAAATCATCAGGAGGGAATGCAAACCCAGCGGCGACTCCCAACATTCAAATGACGCAATTTTACTTTCTTATTCGGCCACGACGCTGCTGCTGTTGCGCTGGTGTGTGTGTGTGTGTGTGGGTTGAAATTAAACATGGGTTTTGAGCTTCCGGTGCAGCCTGAAAGGAAGCTGAAATAAAACCCTTCCTCTTTTTAGTCCCGGTCGACCCCGTGCGCCGTGTGTTGTCCTGCATTACCGGTTTGCTTTTGCGTTTAGGTGGTGTGTAAATCGGACGCGCCCACGGGGGACGTGTTGCTAGACGAGGCGCTGAAGCACGTGAAGGAGACGCAGCCTCCGGAGACGGTGCAGAGCTGGATAGAGCTGCTCAGCGGTGAGGAGAGGCGCTTATTTCTTATATTTGATTTTAGTTTCTTTTAGTTGTGTCCTTCTAACTGGACGTACGATTTTAAAACCCTGTAATCTAGGGGATACGAGTCCAGGTGCTGGGGTGCTGGAACCGAGACCAGGGGGCCAAATTCATTTAGTAGGAGGGTCCAGCCATTCTAAAAACATTCCTGCCATCCTAATATGTTTATTTATCATTTTTACATTAGTATATTGGGGGGGGGGGGGGGGGGGGGGGGCGCTGGATCAGACACAGCAGCGCTGCTGGAGTTTTTAAACACCGTGTCCACTCACTGTCCACTCTATTAGACACTCCTACCTAGTCGGTCCACCTTGTAGATGTAAAGTCAGAGACGATCGCTCATCTATCGCTGCTGTTTGAGTCGCTCATCTTCTAGACCTGTTTGGCTGGATGTTTTTGGTTGGTGGACGATTCTCAGTCCAGCAGTGACAGTGAGGTGTTTCAACCAGCACAACACACACTAACACACCACCACCTTGTCAGTGTCACTGCAGTGCTGGGAATCATCCACCACCTAAATAATACCTGCTCTGTGGTGGTCCTGTGGTGGTCCTGACCATTGAAGAACAGGGTGAAAGGGGGCAACAAAGCATGTAGAGAAACAGACGGACTACAGTCAGTAATTGTAGAACTACAAAGTGCTTCTATATGGTAAGTGGAGCTGATAACATGGACAGTGAGTGTAGAAACAAGGAGGTGGTTATAATGTTATGGCTGATCGGTGTATAACGTCCTGGGCACCACTGATGTGTGATCTTCTCCTCTCGTCCCCCGTTCAGGAGAGACGTGGAACCCCCTGCGGCTGCACTACCAGCTGCGTAACGTGCGCGAGCGCCTGGCCAAGAACCTGGTGGAGAAGGGCGTGCTGAGCACGGAGAAGCAGAACTTCCTGCTCTTCGACATGACCACGCACCCGCTCAGCAACGGCACCATCAAGCAGCGCCTGGTCCGCCGGCTGCAGGAGGCCATGCTGGACAAGTGGGTGAGGGAGCCCCAGCGCATGGACAAGCGCCTGCTGGGCCTCATCCTGCTGGCCCACTCGTCCGACGTGCTGGAGAACGCCTTCGCGCCGCTGCAGGACGAGCAGTACGAGCTGGCCACCAAGCGCGTGCGCACGCTGCTGGAGCTGGAGCCCGAGGCCGAGGCCGCCAAGGCCGGCGCCAACGAGCTGCTCTGGGCCGTCGTGGCCGCGTTCACCAAATGAGCCCCGCCCGCCCGCGCGGGGGAGGGGGCGGATAGAGGGGCGCATTTTCTTTCGGTACAGAGAGAGAGACTTTAGCTGCTTTTACCAAAGGGGCGAGAGACATCGAGATAAACAGAGAGAGAGAGAGAGAGAGAGAGAGGCGCACACTGGGCATCACATTTATAGAGATTTATACTGAACTAACGGTGGTGGTTTAATCGTGGTGCGAATCTGGTAAATGAAGGAGATTCTGATCATTCTAATCATGATTTATGTGATGATTTCTTGGGGTTCTCCGACCTCCACAGCACTGCCCTCGGGTTCTCCAGGCTGCTGGTGTCGTGAGCACGGACTATGTGCACAGCACCTGGGTTCAAGTTTGCTTTTTAATTCCCTGAGAGATTGATTGACCGTTTGGTACCCGTACCGTATCAGAATACCCTGTCGTACTGTAGTAACATACCCAGATCTTACCCAAATACCCTGGTACCTTACCTATGGTGCAGTACTGTAGGGCAGCTGTAGCCGAGCGGTGACGGTATTAGACTAGTAATCGAAAGGTCGCTGGTTCACATCCAACACTGTCAGGTTGCCACTGTTAACCCTCAATTGCTTAGATAATATACTGTCACGGTACTGTAAGTCGCTTTGGATACAATATCCTGCCTTACTTCAATTGCTGTACTACAATACCTCACCAGAATACCCTGCCATAGTACAACAATACCCGGTACCCTGTCGTACTACAGTACAGTACCCTTACCTTACCAAAATACCCTGCTGTACTACAATACCCTACCCTTACCTTACCAAAATACCCTGCTGTACTATAATACCCTACCCTTACCTTACCAAAATACCCTGCTGTACTACAATACCCTACCCTTACCTCACCAGAATACCCTGCTGTACTATAATACCGTACCCTTACCTTATCAAAATACCCTGCTGTACTACAATACCCTACCCTTACCTTACCAAAATACCCTGCTGTACTATAATACCCTACCCTTACCTTACCAAAATACCCTGCTGTACTACAATACCGTACCCTTACCTCACCAGAATACCCTGCTGTACTATAATACCGTACCCTTACCTTATCAAAATACCCTGCTGTACTACAATACCCTACCCTTACCTTACCAAAATACCCTGCTGTACTACAATACCCTACCTTTACCTTACCAAAATACCCTGCTGTACTATAATACCCTACCCTTACCTTACCAAAATACCCTGCTGTACTACAATACCCTACCTTTACCTTACCAAAATACCCTGCTGTACTATAATACCGTACCCTTACCTTACCAAAATACCCTGCTGTACTACAATACCCTACCCTTACCTTACCAAAATACCCTGCTGTACTACAATACCGTACCCTTACCTCACCAGAATACCCTGCTGTACTATAATACCGTACCCTTACCTTATCAAAATACCCTGCTGTACTACAATACCCTACCCTTACCTTACCAAAATACCCTGCTGTACTACAATACCGTACCCTTACCTCACCAGAATACCCTGCCATAGTACAACAATACCCGGTACCCTGTCGTACTACAGTACAGTACCCTTATTTTATCAAAATACCCTGCTGTACTACAGTACCGTACGCATACCTTACCAAAATACCCTGCTGTACTACAATACCCTACCCATACCTTACCAAAATACCCTGCCGTACTACAGTACCGTACCCTTACCTTACCAAAATACCCTGCTGTACTACAATGCCCTACCCTTACCTTACCAAAATACTGTGCCGTACTACAATACCCTACCCTTACCTTACCAAAATACTGTGCCGTACTACAATACCCTACCCTTACCTTACCAAAATACCCTGCTGTACTACAATACCCTACCCTTACCTTATCAAAATACCCTGCTGTACTACAATAACGTACCCTTACCTTATCAAAATACCCTGCTGTACTACAATACCCTACCCTTACCTTACCAAAATACCCTGCCGTACTACAATACCCTACCCTTACCTTACCAAAATACCCTGCTGTACTACAATACCGTACCCATACCTTATCAAAATACCCTGCTGTACTACAATACCGTACCCTTACCTCACCAGAATACCCTGCCATAGTACAACAATACCCGGTACCCTGTCGTACTACAGTACAGTACCCTTATTTTATCAAAATACCCTGCTGTACTACAGTACCGTACGCATACCTTACCAAAATACCCTGCTGTACTACAATACCCTACCCTTACCTTACCAAAATACCCTGCCGTACTACAGTACCGTACCCTTACCTTACCAAAATACCCTGCTGTACTACAATGCCCTACCCTTACCTTACCAAAATACTGTGCCGTACTACAATACCCTACCCTTACCTTACCAAAATACCCTGCTGTACTACAATACCCTACCCTTACCTTATCAAAATACCCTGCTGTACTACAATAACGTACCCTTACCTTATCAAAATACCCTGCTGTACTACAATACCCTACCCTTACCTTACCAAAATACCCTGCCGTACTACAATACCCTACCCTTACCTTACCAAAATACCCTGCTGTACTACAATACCGTACCCTTACCTCACCAGAATACCCTGCCATAGTACAACAATACCCGGTACCCTGTCGTACTACAGTACAGTACCCTTATTTTATCAAAATACCCTGCTGTACTACAGTACCGTACGCATACCTTACCAAAATACCCTGCTGTACTACAATACCCTACCCTTACCTTACCAAAATACCCTGCCGTACTACAGTACCGTACCCTTACCTTACCAAAATACCCTGCTGTACTACAATGCCCTACCCTTACCTTACCAAAATACTGTGCCGTACTACAATACCCTACCCTTACCTTACCAAAATACCCTGCTGTACTACAATACCCTACCCTTACCTTATCAAAATACCCTGCTGTACTACAATAACGTACCCTTACCTTATCAAAATACCCTGCTGTACTACAATACCCTACCCTTACCTTACCAAAATACCCTGCCGTACTACAATACCCTACCCTTACCTTACCAAAATACCCTGCCGTACTACAATACCCTACCCTTACCTTACCAAAATACCCTGCTGTACTACAATACCGTACCCTTACCTCACCAGAATACCCTGCCATAGTACAACAATACCCGGTACCCTGTCGTACTACAGTACAGTACCCTTATTTTATCAAAATACCCTGCTGTACTACAGTACCGTACGCATACCTTACCAAAATACCCTGCTGTACTACAATACCCTACCCTTACCTTACCAAAATACCCTGCTGTACTACAATACCCTACCCATACCTTACCAAAATACCCTGCTGTACTACAATACCCTACCCTTACCTTACCAAAATACCCTGCTGTACTACAATACCCTACCCATACCTTACCAAAATACCCTGCTGTACTACAATACCCTACCCATACCTTACCAAAATACCCTGCTGTACTACAATACCCTACCCTTACCTTACCAAAATACCCTGCTGTACTACAATAACGTACCCATATTTGATCAAAATACCCTGCTGTACTACAATACCGTACCCATATTTGATCAAAATACCCTGCTGTACTATAATACCGTACCCATATTTGATCAAAATACCCTTCCTTCCTATAGTACCGTATCAGTACCCAACCAAAATACCGCGTTGTACTTCAGAACTGTACCTGTACTTCACCAGAATACCCTGTTGTACTACAGTACCATACCCATATCCCTCCCTACTATAATACAATACCGAAATTCCTTCCTTACCCTACCCAAATCTTACCAGAATACCCTGTTGTACTATAGTACGGTACTAGTACCTTACCAAAACACCCTGCTGTAGTACAATACCGCTCTACAGTACTGTACCCATCCTGCCAGACTACAGTACCCTACCCACATTTTACTAAAATATCCCGCTGTACTACAGTACCCTACCTTTACCTTACCAGAATACCCTGCCATACTACAGTACCCTACCCTTATCTTACTAGAATACCCTGTTGTACTACAGTACCCTGCCCACTTCTAATCAAAATACCCTTCAGTACACCAAAACCATACATTTACCTTACCAAAATGCCCTGCTGTACTACAATACCTTACTTTTCCCTTCAAATTTGACCAAAATACCCAGCCATATCACAGTACAACGTACCCATTCAACAGTACCGTACCCATGGTGCAGCGGGATATTCGGTTCGAAGCTCGGCGTTGCCACCGGTCGGCTGGGCGCCATCTAGTGGTCATAACTGGCAGTGCCTGCAGCAGACACGGTTCTGTTAGAAATAAATAGACAAAAAACAGTACCATACAGATCCTACCGTACTACATTTCCCTACTCGTACCTTACCACAGTACCCTGTTGTACTACAGTACAGTACCGTACCAGTACCTTATCAAAACACCCTGCTATAGTACAATACCAAAATTCCTTGCCGTTCAGCAGTACTGTACCCATCCCACTGTACCTTACCGAACTACCCTGGTGGGGTGTAAGATAGGGTTTAATTCTGATCTTGCCTCGTTTACTGTGGGTATCAGGAGTACCACACTATCCATCCAATATTAACACCCACGGTTAGGAACTGGGACGTCTAACAGGCTCACGTTTAGGCGTCCACATACTTTTGACCCTATAGAGTACAGATAAGTAATGATGAGGAGGAACTATTTATATAAAGAGGGATATTTATAGCAGTCAGGCGGATTTATTTTTATCGTCGTTATTAATAATCAGATGATTTTACACAAACGGACTCGTTCTGTCATTAACTGAGAATAAAATCTGTATAAAATAAACAGCACGATGGTGGAGCCGGTGTGTGTGATCCTGCACGGTGGACGATCGGGATTTTGTGGAAGCGCCATGGCTCTCGGTCTGTTCAGGGTCCATGGAAAGTTTGTATGTTCTCCCACCGAGCGCTCCACAAGATCAAAGACTTCTGAGACTTCAGTGTATTTTTATTCTCTTTTTCTTTTGTTTGTGATCCACAGTTCAGTTCCGGCGTTCACTTTCATTCCTAATCATCAGTAAAATTCACCTGATTTATTTTTCTTTCTTGTTTCTGTCGTTGTTTCACTTCTAGATTTACACCAAAAGTATTCGGACGCCTTTTAAAAACAAATAAAGTGACACAGCCATAACATTAAATCCACCTCACGGTCCATTTATCAGCTCCACTTACCATATAGAAGCACTTTGTAGTTCTACAATTACTGACTGTAGTCCATCTGTTTCTCTGCATGCTTTGTTACCCCCTTTCACCCTGTTCTTCAATGGTCAGGACCCCCACAGGACCACCACAGAGCAGGTATTATTTAGGTGGTGGATGATTCTCAGCACTGCAGTGACACTGACATGGTGGTGGTGTGTTAGTGTGTTTTGTGCTGGTATGAGTGGATCAGACACAGCAGCGCTGCTGGAGTTTTTAAACACCGTGTCCACTCACTGTCCACTCTATTAGACGCTCCTACCTAGTCGGTCCACCTTGTAGATGTAAAGTCAGAGACGATCGCTCATCTATTGCTGCTGTTTGAGTCGCTCATCTTCTAGACCTTCATCAGTCACAGGATGCTGCGCTGTCGGCTGGATGTTTTTGGTTGGTGGACTATTCTCAGTCCAGCAGTGACAGTGAGGTGTTTAAAAACTCCAGCAGCGCTGCTGTGTCTGATCCACCCATACCAGCACAACACACACTAACACACCACCACCATGTCAGTGCAGTGCTGAGAATCATCCACCACCTAAATAATACCTGCTCTGTGGGGGTCCTGACCATTGAAGAACAGGGTGAAAGCAGGTTAAAAAGCATGTAGAGAAACAGATGGACTACAGTCAGTAATTGTAGAACTACAAAGTGCTTCTATATGGTAAGTGGGGCTGATAACATGGACAGTGAGTGTAGAAACAAGGAGGTGGTTTTAATGTTATGGCTGATCGGTGTATGATCTAATGACAAGACTTCTTACAAGTCTGTGGGAATTTGTGCTCGGTCATTCGAACAATGGCTGGACGCTGATTGATCAGTTGGTGTTCCGGTTCATCTCAGAGCTGTTGAGTGGCGCTGAGGTGATTTGCATGACCCTCACGCCGGCTGAAGAGTTTGACAGACTGGTACGTCTCTTCTGACACACTTGTGAAGCATCCAGCCGCTTCTTTTCCCCATGCAGTGGTGAATGCTCACAGAAAGCATCAAACCTGAAAATCAACTCTGAACCCTGGGCGCCACCTAAACACCCCTGGATTTGGGGTAACGATAAGAGGTTTCATATTGGTGCAGCCCTCATTATTCTGTTACAGTCTCTTCAGGAAGGGAGTATATGAACAAAAGCAATTATTATTATTTGATTTACAGTTTTAAGACTGATTATTGGACATTGTCTCTTCTTAATTTTCCTTTATTTTGTCTTCGGTTATATTAAAAGTCTCCTGTCTGATTAAACTCTCAGATCTGAGATCGATGTTGCACTTCTTCTATCCACCAGATGGCGCCAGAGCATTAAATAATATCAACCATAACACACCACAACAGTAGTTAATATACAGTACAGACCACTGATTAGCCAGTGCTTATTTAGTAGCCCTACTGGTACATGTGAGGGTGTGGGAGCTAATAAATGTTGTAGGTTCCTCATAGTTCACACGTTGAGGAGACGAGACACCAACCGCCGACAGGTTACTGGGCAGCAAAAACTCTTTGATGCAACATGAAGGCTGTGGCGTCTGGTCCTGACCAAGAGAAGATCCACTGTGGATCAAACTGCAGATGATTTTAATCCTGGTGATGAGATGAATGCATCACAGCACACAGAGCATCAAACCCTTCTGTACCAGTCAGAGTGCCCATGCATCTCCTACAGTGGACATACAGGCAGAAGAAGGTTGGCTGGTCTGTCGAACCCTGTTTTCTTGGAGATCTTGGCTTCATGATGTACCAAAGTTGGAGGACCTGCTAGTAATGTTCTGGTACCAGATACCACAGAGCACCTTCAGGTGTGTTGGTATGTGAGCTGTTTTGACAGTGTTACAAGCTGGGCGGCTATTTAATTACCCCCCCATGTTCACGGCATCCAGAATGACAGTGGTCTTCAGATTACATAGGGTGACCATACATCCTCGTTTTCCCCAACATGATTAACTGTTTATGTATTATAGTTTAAGAACATAGTTGCATGGTTATGCATTGATGCATATTTCTTATATATTTAAACGCTTACCCCATACACATTGCCACTGTGCCACCAATTACTTTAAATTACTTTGCCAATCCACCCCCCACCTTCGAACCCAACCTTCCACCCAGTACCGGTGTCCGTCTGCCTCATGCTGCCGTCCTGCCCCAAGTGTCCTCTTTTTTTAAAAACCAAAGTAAGGTCACTCTATGTTACACCCACTGGTAACTGTCTATTATGATCACAAACTGAAAATAAATCTTAATTTAATAACAGTTAGAGTGAGCGGGTAGATGGATAGATGGATGGATGGATGGATGGATGGATGGATGAATGATGCATATAGAGGTATAGTTTTAGTGTAAAGATTGAATAGTAATTACATTATTAAATAGTAAAGTGACATGACAATATTGCACAATGAGGCCAATATAGCCATATACTGTACATACATACACATATAACCCATATACATACATATACACACATGCAAATACATACACATATATACTCATGTACACATATGCAAATACATACACACACATATATATATATATACGTTTGCACATGCATGTGCATACAAGTATACACACATGGCTACATTAGGACCCTTGGCATTATGTTAAGATGTTAAGATTATGTTAAGATGCCACACTGCTGGTAACGGTGATGGAGCTCTGGGGTTCGAATCCTGGACCGGGTTCACAAACACACAAGGTGCATGGTGCACTATCAGTGCACTCTCAATGCCGGACCTGTGCCCGGATCTGCTGTGGCGACGCCTAATCGGAGCAGCTGAAATAAATCATCATTTAATACAATTAAAACACCCACCACATCAAATGAGAAATTCGGTAATAATAAAGACTATTTTTCATTATTCTAATAATTATTTTTCATAACTATGCAAACCAGCTCTGTACTTAAATGGAATTAATAATCATAATAAATACAATTTTACTTGTAAAAGCATTATAGATCACATTATTTTATAATTAATGACTTTTTAAAGCAATTTACATTCATTAGATAGTGGATTTCATGTGGCCACTTCTGCCAATTCACAGCAAGAAGGGCCTGGGTTCAATTCCCCTGCAGGCAGAACATGGTTCTATAGAAGACATATATGATTCGAATCTTTGTACTGAATCAGGAATCACGAGTCCGAAATCTAAATGAACCCGGATCCTACGAGTCCTCTGACTGGCTGCTGCTCAGTATACAAGGCGAGTGAGCCGACTCACTGGAAACACCTCTGACTCTGACTCAGATGATTCGGCTGAACCGACTTCACTCCAGTCTGTGAATCTAAGTAATAAGTTAAATATTCCAATAAACAAGCGGTTAAACACACTGGTGTTCGTTATGTGGCTGATTTTATGCACATGCTATTATTATTATTATTATTATTATTATTATTATTAGTGGTATAGATTAGTAATGCAGCATATGTTCTTGTGAGCACAAGAACAAAATATAGTTATATTATTATTATTAAAATGCAAATGCTGACAGGCTACTTTAGTACTGTACCACTTAAGGAGTATCACAGCCCCCATGGTAATTTTAAACCCTTGACCCATATCTGAGTGGTAGGTGAGTCCAACAACCCCCCCCCCCCCCCCCCCCCCCCCTTGTCACTGACAAGAGACGTGTGAGGTGCCAAGAAAAATGTATTTACTAAAGATGAGTGCATTGAAGACGTGATATTTGTTGTAGTATGTTGCCTATTTTTTATCTGTGTAAGGAATTATAAATAAATTTTGTGTTAGTTCAACCATTTTTATAGATCAGAATTGCGAATTTTAAACAAATGTTGCATATTAAACTTTAGCTTTAAAATACTGTGCTGTTTGTACTTTACAACATTTTACAACAAATTATGTTTATTATCAGTTATGCACGATTTAAAAAAAGCTATGATGTACATGGAGGTTTTAGAGACACGTACTGAAACGTATCTCCATGCTCCTCTTAATCATTGTAAAAAAAAATAATTTTTTTGCTTTTCTTGTAGGTTTTTTTTATTTTTATTAGATACAGATGATAATAATAGCAGCAATGTCTGTAGATAAAATTATACAATTATAACAGATATACAAAGAGACAGGCATTAGATCAAGAATGTAATGTGTTAAATGGCAATACAAAAGAATGTCTGCGTCGTTGATTTGCGTTAACGACCCCGTCGTCGTTGTGTGGTGTTAAACTGTCTGTCTTCGGACTTTCTCATCTGTATGGTGATGGTGCTGTGTATTGGACATTTTTGAGAGTTAATGACACCATGAAGGTGTCAAGACAAAGAATAGAACAGATGGGGCTGACCTATAACATTTACATTAAAATCTTCGGCATTTAGCAGATACTTTTATCCAAAGCGACTTACAGAATGAGCTGAACACAACGAGCAATTGAGGGTTAAGGGCCGTGTTTTCCAGAGGGAAATCGTTAAATGATTTTTAAATATATTTAATATATAAGTTCTGATAACGCACACATTATAAGTTTTGTTTCAACACACTATAGTAAGTGGACAATCATTTTCTTTCTCATGATGCTATTTTTGAGTAGCATGTACACCAGTCTGATGGGGCTTTTTTATCTTCCATTAACCGAACTTCAGTCTAATGTTGGTAAGTGTTGTACTTAACAATTTTGTTTAAAATAAATGATCTTAATGTTGACACTAAATAAATAATCAACATTCATGTTAGCATGCTAGCCTTCATACGAAGCAAAGAGTGTGCTGGCTTGCTTTATTTTAATCCTTAAATTAATGCTATTAATGCATTAATCTGGTTTAATTAATTTTAATACTTCTGTTTCTTGTTTCTTTGTTTTGTTTTACAGGTTCATGGTTACTGTGAAGAGCTGTTTGCGTTTCATCAGAACTTTATACACAGTTTGTACAGTTTTAAAGATGTTTTCTTGACATGTTGTATTTAAATACGTCTGAAGTGAAATAAAGAAAAAGTAATTGTATAATTGTGTCTGTTTCTCTATAAACATTTGTAATTCATATTTGAAATGTAATTAACATGAAAACTAAGAAAAAATCAATAGTTTTTTTCCATTGAGCTCAAGATATTAAGTAGAATTATTGGGAAAAGCATTTTTTCGTTGAATAAAAATGTATTGAAACGAATAATAACTTAAAATGTAGTAGTTATGTTAATTATACCTATTTAATAGATGCACTGTAAAAAATAAACATTTTTTTACAGGTTTTCCCTGTATTTATAAAAGACAGAATTTTTTTGTTAAATTACAAGAATAAACTGTATATTGAAAAGTGTCATGTGATTTACCATAAAAAATCTGTATAAATGAAATACATAAAAAATCTGTTTTTTAACAGTTTTTAATGACACTTTTAACAAAACTAACTGTAAAAATAAAGTTATCTTCATTGACAAAAATAGCAGAATCTTATGTAATTTTCAAAAAAAAAACTTTTGTTATACCGATATATCACTGTCAAATAAATAAAAATACTGTTAATAATGCATTTAAAAAAGTACAATTGCAAAAAAAATATGTGAGCAAAGAAAGAAATATTTAGTAATTTTGCATTTCTTAACCACTACTTTATATACATAAACTGGAAAAACAAAGGTATTGCCTACCTTATTAGTCAGGCAACAATACAATTTAAACAGATTTTAACTTTTACTTTATTTATGCATTTGTATTAATTTAAAGATTGAATTGTTAAATAAGTGCATTTATACAAACTGTGTAAAACTATAGTCAAATTTAAAATGTTATTAACTGTGATTTATTCTCTCATTTATAATATTTAAATCAAGCATAATTTACCCATCCCCACATTCCCCAATTCACAGAAAAATTTATTACAGTCCATCTGTGCAACATGTTGGGTTCACATTCCAACAGAGCACCACAGATATAAAATGATGCTCTAATTTACCAGTTACACACTTTTGAGTGCCTGTTGGTTTTGCATAAAGAATATATGCTGGTGTGACACAAATCAATTACATTTTAGATTGAAACATGACTGCATTGTGTTTATTAGTTAACTTAACTTAGTTGCTTTATTTCCCTGGAACTACTTAATGCAATGAGTTTATCAGGTGAAACCGGATATGACGCACCGGGGATTACGCAATACATCGTGAAGGCACATTGTGTTTCAATGGCGTCTCAGATAATGTGAAGTTTTACAAAATCTTTTTCCATATGTATAATTGCATGCTAATCATGATGTTTATCTTATTATATTGTTTAATATAGCTCTTTAGTTGAATAATATTCAAGTTTTATTGCTGTGCATGCTTTATTTGTTTAAAAATGCTAACGCTAACGGCGGACCTGCTTATAGTGATTTATTTATTAACATCTTTTCAGAGTTTCTGTGAATCATATTAAAGTCTTGAGGCAGATTTTAATAGATTGTTGTTGGCTGACTGTATATTAAGTCCGGCTGCGCTGTGTGTGATAACGTTGCATTGCCGTGGTGCTAAGCTAGTGCTAAGCTAGTCAAGTTCAACAGCCAGTATTCTCAACTTGTGGCAGTAAGATTCTTTCCCGAAAGGTAAAAATGGCTTAAATTACTTCATGCAGAAATATATTAGAAGAAGGTAGAAAATAAAAAGATGTGTAATATTTGCGGTGCCAGTGCATTAAAAAACATGAGCACATAAGCTAGCTAGCTAAGCTGTGAGCAGGCAGCTCGAGCCTGAGGGGAACTTCATGCTTTATGTTTGGCGCTCACGTTCTGCACAAACTTAAAAACAAAGTGATTCTGTAACGTTAGTATCATTACAAACCTGAGTTTTGTGACTGTTATCCTGGAAAGCACACACATGTGAACAGTATTGGATAATCAGTTAATTTGTAATGTTAAAGTCTTTACTATAGAAATAATATTTTAGTTATTTACAACAAAATAACTGATGTTTTGTATCTTCTGTTTACAGATGGTTGGAAATGTGTATTTGCAGTTGGACTGACCTTTTACTGGTAACTTTTTTTCCTACATTTGATGCTAAATTGAAGAATATTGAGCTACTTTTGACTGAACACTGAGTTAAGTTTAGATTAAGTGAAGAAGAAAAAATGTGGAAATTCTTATTATTTATTCTGTTTGGTTCTTTTACTTACTTTTTAGTTTTATGTATTTTATGTCTATTTTCTTATTTAAGCTGGTAATTTCTTTATAAATAATTGTCTTGCTGATTTTGATTTCCTTTAGTTTTCTTTAGTAATTTTTTATTTATATATCATTTTAATAGTATCCAATTTCATCTACAGTTTAGGATTCCTCCAATCACGCAATACCATCAGCGCTAGGAGGGTGAAGGTAAGCACGAGTTTCCTCTGAGTCGTTACAGCAACCACCCCATCTTTTCGGGCCAATGTACGTCTGAGTTAAAATAAAGGTTGAAGTGAGATGTCAGATATGTTAAGTCCTAAATGGAAATTTGTGTACTGTTAAGTTTAAGAAAGTGATTTTCCCCCTCTGTTCCATTGTAGGATGGTGATATGGCTGCAACTGAACGGGTGATTGAGGAGACTGTTCTTGGGATCTATGTGACTAGAGTTGAGGGAGCTGAAGCCATGGACCCCCCTGCCAATACTGAAGTGGTATTAGGTGGTGTGGTTCTAGAAGACCTGGGCAGTGTGTTCCTTGCCTTTGCAGTTCGGGCTGATTTATGCCTTATATATTTATAACCTTATGATTTAGAACTTGAGTTACCCTCCTACATTCAGATACACTTTTGATGTTCTCCAAAACCTGTTTCTGGAACTAGATGCTAACAAACTGTCTCATAAAGCTCAATTACTAAATATAAAGCTGTTCAGTGAGATGTAGTCCATACTGAGTATTACACTTGTGACGTAATGTTTATCGAATCCCACTGTGGTTGCACTTTCTGAAAACTTCAATGTTGGCACTGACTTGTACATAATTCAGATTTGTTCAGAAGTGTTTCATGCTCATGTTTTGCAGACATTTCACTTAACTGTGTGCTGCTTTGTTAAACATTTTCCATTGAAATGAATTTTGATTGCACTTATTGTATGCTGTATTGTGTTAGACATCTGATTCTTACACTGATCAGCCATAACATTAAAACCTCCTTGTTTCTACACTTACTGTTCATTTGTGTGAAAATTATTTGGGTCAAAAATAGCTGAACTGTGGTGGATTTTGATCCATTTTGAAGCTGAAATTAACAAAAGCTATTTATATACTGCATTTATAAAGTTCTATATAACATGTAACAGCTGCAAAATATCACAGTAAGTATTATGCAGACAAATCTTAACTAACTTAAAATTTTTGTATTTTGTATATTTTTTTTAAATGAAGAATAACAATTTAAAAATACAGTTAACTTATGTTTTAGAGAAAGAAAATGCTTTTATTTTGACAGTTTATTAATGTATTTAGATAATAAAAAAAGACAATTTAACAGATATTTTTTGCAATACCTCTGACAGTTAATTTAAAATTGGGCTTTTGCTAAGTAAAATTACATGTTTTTTTTGTTTTATATGCAAATATTTTGTGATAACAGTAGTAATTATCTGTACTTAAACTTTTCTTTATCATTTATAAAGATAAATATTCTGGGTTTTTTTTAGAGGTGTATGACACTGTTCTAACAATTAATATATGTTGAAAGTAGAAGATTTCATGAACTTATAGGACAATTTCCTGTAAAATTACAGTGATAGATGTTAATTATGGTAAATATAATTACCGTTTTTTTACAGTTTATATCTGTTTTAAATTTTACAGTTTTTTCCTGTTTTTTTACAGACATTCTCTGAAAAATACCGTTTTTTTACGCTTTTTTTTTTTTTTACAGTGTGGTTAATAGTGGCGCGACAACCGACACCGAGCACCATCAGACTTTTTTAAGGCAACCGGTTTCCTCAGATTTTCTAAGTAGATTGAACCGGGCTTACAGTGTACATATGCATTGTCTAAGTTCTCAAGGCACAAATCTTCTTGACTTTGGACAATTCACAAAACGTTGCCTTCATTTTTTTGTTGATCTAATGTTTAATTTTTTTAGAGTGTGTACTGTTACTTTATAAGTGATTTTACTTTTATTTAAGGATATTTTGTATAGATAATTGTAATTCGCTGAGTCTGTGTGTGTGTGTGTGGGGGGGGGGGGGGGGGTGGATGCGCGTTCCCTTTTGGGGCGGAGTGATGGTTTGCACGCTGCTATTATGGTAAATGTATTCTGTTATCCCATTGGCTCAAATTCGGTGTAACACAAGCCAGAAGCCAGTAATATTGCTAATAAAAGAGGGGCTTAGTGTTAGTCCGAGACTGGAGGCTTTTAGAAGCGCACAGTGCTGTATGTAATAGCTTGTAATTCTGCTTGTTTCGTTTATCCTGTGAACAACGTGTTACATGGTGAGTAAAAAGTTTACGTGTATTCCATAAGTAAGAAATACAGATTCTTTTTTATATAGACAAATAATTGTGACTTTACTGATGTTATCAAATCTCTTTTTACAGAGAAAATGTGTGACTCCGATTCCGACAGTGTTTGCTCCTTGTCTGCGGAAGAAGTTGTGAACGCAAAGTTTTCAGCCCTGGAAAGTTTTGTTGTCCAGGAATTGACTCAACTGAGAAGAGATTTTGGTGTCCTGCGTCAAGAATTCGACGCCTTTAAGGACAATATGAAAACCCAACAAATTCTTCAACAGCAAGAAATAGAACAAAGGTTAAGCGCTCAAATTCAAGAGTTAGAGGAGCGTTTGAGTGCTGCACAAGGAAGCGCACTGACCGGTCCTTCAGCAGACCACGACGATGACGTCAGCCAGCGGCCATCAGCGTCGACCCCACAACCGAGCACCTCGTTCTAGAAAAAGGCATTGCATGGAAGCTTTGACCAGAGGGGTGGGAGCCTCCTGGTTTAAAACACTCTTTTCTGCGCTATCTTATGGAAAAAATAAAAAGGACATTCCAAAGAACTTTCGAGAAACAGCGTCATGGAGGCAGAAACGTCCCGTCTTAAAGAAATGATGGCTTCATTTTTGGAATCAGATTAAGTCTGATTTATGTCTTTCTTAGTAAGTTAGGAAAAATGTGTAGGTATGTCAGCAAAAAAAAATGTTTGTGTGCGTTTTTTTTTTTTTTATTAGGTTTTTTCTTTTTCTTTAAAAATATAGTTTATTGACCATAGTTTATTAAAATTTGTTATTTTAATTTTTTAATAGTTTTTTTTTTTTACACAGATTAACAGGAATGACATGTGCATTTTGTACACATAAATATTTGTTGAAATATTATAGTTATGTGGTGTATTGTTTTTTTTTTTGTAAATTTCAACTTACGCTGTTAGTGATACAATAAAAAGAGATGTCTTCAAAGTAAACTTTGTGTTTTGGCATCCATATTCAGGTTTAGGGGGTTATCTATCTATCTATCTATCTATCTATCTATCTATCTATCCATCTATCCATCTATCTATCCAGCTATCTATCTATCTATCTATCTATCTATCTATCTATCTATCTATCTAATCTATCTATCTATCTATCTATCCATCTATCCATCTATCTATCCAGCTATCTATCTATCTATCCATCTATCCATCTATCCAGCTATCTATCTATCTATCTATCTATCTATCTATCTATCTATCTATCTATCTATCCAGCTATCTATCTATCTATCCATCTATCCATCTATCTATCCATCTATCCAGCTATCTATCTATCTATCTATCTATCTATCTATCTATCTTAAATTATTTTGATGAAATTATCCAGTTTTGGTAATAATGTCCCCTTTAAAAAAAAAAAAAAAAAATTGTTTTACCTTCAGCAGAATTAAACAAAGGCCCGTAAGTGTTTTGTAATAATGTCATGTTGTCTTTGCTTTGTTCACTTTATTCAGAAAGACTGACATTACTGAGAAAGAAGCACGAGCAGGGTGAAAAAAGATTTAGTGCAATGCTAGGAGCTAGTGAACAAACATTTAAATTAATGTTATTTAAAAATCATTTTTACTAAATTATGAAAAACTAATTAATCAAACTTAAAATATTGTGTTGGATCAACGTAATTCTATGAGCAGCTGGCAGAACTCAAAAAGACTGTTAGTGCGGCGGGGAACATCGCTACCCCACTCAGATCCTCCCTCAAACCACATCAGGTGAACATGTTGGTTTTTCCAGCGCGCATGATAACGCAGGTTTAAGGTCTTTCAGCCTTTATTCTTTTTTTGTTTCCTTTTTTTTTTTTTACCATAATTTTATTAGATTAGCGCATTTAATATATTTAGCCTAAACACTTTGTTTGTGTTACAGTGTAGAACTAGCCTAGGCTAGAAGCTAAATTTAAACATTTTTAATAGACAAAAGACGTGCATCCCTGCGCATCTCTGCTCTCTGGGTTTCCCGAACAACCACGGAGGCTAGCATTGAACTACCATAGTACGATGCATCGTTAAACTAACAAACATCCGAATTACGACTGTTTCCCGAAACTGTCGTAACATGTTGGTACAACAGTAGTTCGAACCACGTTGGTTCCCTACGTGTTCGCTTTGATTATATATTCATTCACTCATTCCTGTATGAATCCATTATGTACAGATGATGTGTGTGTGTGTGTGTGTGTGTGTGAATAATTATTCGACAAATGCAACTATATTTACATTAATACATTAAGAAGTCCATTAAGAGCTACATTATTAAACATTTTACATTGTAAATGTTCGTACACCAAGATTACCGTCCAAAACTACTGCCCTTTAACGGCGTTCTACGTCAGCGATGACGTAGTCACCAGGAACTACGCTTCTAACCACACATCTACAGGTGTAGTTGGAACTACACAACTTTACCACATTAGTTACGAACGTTCGTTGGTACTATGCTTTTGACAAACACCTGTGTCGCCTTACGATGTTTTGAACTATGCAACTTACCAACGTAGTTACAACAGTAGTTCGAACTACGGTTTCGGGAAACACTTGCATCGCAGCTGCACTGTAAAAAATGAGGTGTTGAAATTACTTACAAAATTTAAGGCAATAGTTTGCATGGATCTTTTTGAGTTGAATTAACTTTCTGTTTTATTAAGTAAATGGAACCTATCTAAGCCACTTAAAATACACTTAAATAAATTATCACAGTATAACTAAAATCACTACGTTGAGACAACTTAAATATTTTTAAGTTGAATCTACTCAGGTTTTGTAATAAACACAACTAAATAAAGTCAAAATGAAGGACTACAAATTCAAGTTGTACCAGCTCATTTTTTTTAAAGTTCTACCAACATAGAAAGATCCATGCAAACTATTGCCTTAATTTTTTTGCTTTTGTATTTCTTAAAATACACTCAAATAAATCAATTTCCAGACATCAAATACAATATCTGTATTTATTAAAAGTGCAAACAATTAACAAGCAGCAAAAGGGCTTGCATATATATATATATATATATATATATATATATATATATATATATACGTATATTTATTATATGCAACCACCATATATATTTCAAAACCATCAGGCTAAATTAATCTAACCTTTTGTATTAATTATATGACAGTTCAGTTAAAGAAAGTTTTGTTATGCAACAACAAATTAAAGCATCTGCTTTGGCAACCAGCTGCCTCACTTTTCTGAGTTTTCTCAACTTCAGGCATTCGTACTTATTTTCTTTCGTTTCCCTGTAAGTTCACTTAAAAGAATATTTTAAGTTAAATCAACCTTTTTTTTCGAAGTACAATCAAATAGTAATTGTAATTTTGTCCAACTTTAAATAGTGATTTGAGTGAACTAACAACCTGCTGAAGTTGAGAAAACTTAAAAAGGTGAGGCAGCCGGTTGCCTTACATTTTCAAGTCAGCTTAACCTTTAGATTTTTAAGGTTGACTAAACATTTTACTTTTAGTTTATTAAACTGTGTTTTTTTTAACTAAAAAAAAGCAGTTACTAAATGTTTTTTTACAGGCAAAAGTTTTTTACATATCTGAACTGGCAGTTGGTAGCTCAGTGGTTAAGGTACTGGTCTAGTTGCTGGTTCAAGCGCCACCACCACTAAGTTGCCACTGTTGGGGCCCTGAGCAAGGCCCTTAAACGTCAATTGCTTGTATTGTATTCAGCCACAATTGTAAGTCTATCTGAGTAAAAACATCTGCAAAATGACAAAAATGTAAATGAATATGTTACGCTCTTAACAAGTAGCTATGAAAGAAATTTAAGACAATTTAAGAAAATTTTATTTAAATGTTTATTTGACTTTAACAACAGACATTTATTTTAAGCCATAAACCTGTGCCACGCCAGCAAAAGTATAATTAGCATCAATAAACAAAAGTAGTTTTCTAGTATAGTAAGCAGAGTCAGGATACAAACACGGCAATGGCCAGGAGCACCCTTGGTAATGACACAATCTGTAATGTTTCAGTAGCACTTCTGGACTGGGATTGCATTGCATATTAATCTGCAATAAAAAACACAAACAATTTTAAATTAATATATTTACATTTAAACAATATGATGATTTAGCTCTCGTTTAATGATCAATTAAGACAAGCACAGTAAATCAGCTAAAGTTGAAGTATGTAAGCAAAATTCCAATAAATTGACAATAAGCATATTAATGTTAAAAAGTTTGCAACTATAGCTAACTATGAATACCATGAATAAGGCCCTACCTAATTCACAGTCGTGAAAATCACATCAAATGAGCCGCTTACTTACAATCATACCGCATCATAATGAAGTGTAACAGACTGTTTTGTAATGTGCTGTACCACAGACAAGTTTAGCTTATTAAGCTAACACAGTTAGCCCCAGGCCATTCAAACCAATGGGCATCATAACCCGCTAGCATGTCAGCTAACAGCTCTCTCTGTGTACCAAAAATGGTTAAATTGTCACCGACAAGCCCAAATTTGCAAATAGATTACACTTGTACACCTTTATATAAATTAACAATTTGAAAAGATCTCGCACTCGTCTGCCATACAATATTTGAAATCTTTGGTTGAGAAAATACGTGAAACTAAAATGCTATTCCCCTCGTTATTCAGTCAGTTTATTGTTTATGCATTTGTTAAGTTTTAAACATAACTTGTATTATGTTGAATAGCTGAAAAATCCAAAACTTCAGCGTCGTCATCGTCCGTTACATGTCCGACTGCATGTGCAGTCACAGAACGTAGAGCTTCTGATGCTCTTCTTTACTTTGCTTTCATTCAGACAACTCAGATATTTTAGTTGGCTCAACTCAAAATTGGTATGATGTTGTACTAAAGCAAAAATAATGTGTTGAAAAAGTTTACAATTTTAAGTTTGTCTAAAATAATGTCTTTTTAGGTTGCCCAAACTCAAACATTTGAACAAAAAATTTGAACAAATGTAACAAACTTATTTTTTTTTGTTGAACTGACTTATTATATTATGTTTAATTTACTAATGTGCTGAATCATTTTTTAGAGTGTGCATTTTAATGCAGTAAAGCTGACTCAAGTGACTCAAGTGAAACGGATCACATTACTGAGTGACTCAGATTAACCAGAGTCCATAAAATGAACCGAATTTACCACCACTATAAACATGCCGCTGTTTGAGTAGCGCAGTGGGCAGAGCGCATCGCGCACGTTCTTCTGCCCTAGGTTCGAATCTGGCTTAGGGCGAAACTAAAGTAACACAAGCATTGCCCCACTCCTTCCCCAGTTTTCTTACTGCCCCCCTAAGCAACGCAGTCCAGAACCGGGGCTGCATGTCGGTGTTAAGATGGATTATGTTAAAATGTTGTTTTCACTATTGAGAAAAAATGTTACATGATGTTGTTTATGCGTGTTGTTTTACCTAAAATATGGTTCTGATTTATTATTATAAAGAATGAAAATAATATATGTTAAACAGCTTAAATTAAACATTTTGATAATGTTCCTATGATGGTGTAAGACCCATTATATTGTTTACAGGTGCAACCCCAACCCCAACCCCCCCACTCCCGCTCAGGTAAACACCTGGCATCCCACCCCCCACCCTATGCCTTCCGCCAACCCGCCAGCCCAGGGTGTTCCTTATTTCCAGTTCTGAAAGTTGGCAACCCTACCCCTAACATGTGTCTTGTGGGACCTAAGGTTACCGTCTGTGGTGAGTTTGGCATGTTCTCACGCCTGCTTGGAATTTAGCACAGGCACTGCAGTTCCACCCACCTCCGTCCAGCCAAAAGCATGCAGAAGGTGGATTTAAATCGCCCCAAGATGTTGATAGTGATTTCTTTATTTGAAATGTGCAGTTTGAGAGATGAAATGTAGGCGAGTTTAGGAGGCTGAACTCTTTATTCCACAGCATTGCAACATCTCTCACTGTACAGGAAATAAACACCAGCAAACAACGTATTAAAACTTATTAAAAAAACAAGTGACTCAAAAGCAATGAAACCAGAATAAATGTGATTATTACAGAAGCTAATTTCCGGTTTAGATGTTTATCATCGTCACTGAATGATTTAATGACGCAAAGGGGGAACTTCACAATCACATGAGCTCTCGAGTCCGGTCCAATCCCAAACCGCCTAGACTAACCTACACATGCGCACTACGCAGAGTGTTTAACCCTGTGCTTCCTGCCCTCTCTAGTGCACTTTGAAGTTAATTAGAAGTGATTTGAGACTCTGCTCACAGACACTATAGATAGCAGGTAGAAAAGCCCCGTCCAGCTCAGGCGGAAGTGCGGGAGAAGTTCCAGCTCACACACACACACACACACACACACACACAGAGCTTCAGCTCAGACTTCATCAGAGAGAGTGAAGATACACATCAAGATCCACATCATTACAGCTCAGCTCAGCTTTATTTACCTTTATTTATCTTATAACATCTTCAACACCTCAACATGGCCAAGAAAGGTGAATTCACTCATTATAATATACAAGTTTTATATTTGATCTATTAGTCGATGTTTTTATAAATCTGTAATCTGTGATTATAATCGATTTCAAACTATTTTAAAGTTGTAAAATACATTATTATTATTATTTATTATATTATTATTATCGTTATTATTTATTATTATTATTATTGTTATTATTATTATTATTAGTAGTAGTAGTATTATTATTGCAGTGTTACTAGTTATAGTATTAGTGTTAGATCTATTATTACTGTCGTTGTTTTTGTAAATCTGCACAGTTTCTGATTATAATCGATTTTAAACTGGTTTTAATGTCGAAAAATATATAATTTATTATTAATAATGTTATTGTTGTTATTGTTTTACTGGTAGTGGTAGTATTAGATTTATTATTAGTAGTAGTATTAATTATTATTATTATTATTATTGCCGTGTTAATAGTATTAGTATTAGATTTATTATTATTATTATTATTATTATTATTACCATCGTAGTGTAACTATTAATAGTATTAGATCTATTATTATTATAATTATTAATATTATTATAGTGTTAACAGTATTAGATTTATTATTATTATTATTGTCATTATTATTATTATTAATATCATTATTATTAATATTATTGTAGTGTTAGTAGTATTAGATCTATTAATATTAATTATTATTGTTGTGTTACTAATAATAATATTAGTATGAGATCTATTTTATGATTATTATTATTGTCATCATTATTGTAGGGTTTATAGTAATAGTATTAGTATTAGATCTATTATTATTGTTGTTATTGCTATTATTAAGATTATTATTATTATTATTAGAAATAGCAGTAGTGATGGGAACATTATTAGATGTAATAATAGAAGAACTATTAATGATAATGATAATGATAATAGTATAATCACATGCAGTAATGTTGATATTAATAACAGTAGCAGTGTTTGTATTAATAGTGTTAATAAATAATAATAATAAATAGCTTTAATGTAAATACACTCTGTCCTGATGTTCAGTTTGATCTTGTTTTAGCAATAAGTGCCAATAAAACGTTAGTAGAGAAGGTGAAGAGAAATAGAAAAAGTGTGTGTGTGTGTGTGTGTGTGTGTGTGTGTGTGTGTGGAGTATTTAAACCATATTTGTATGGAAAAATTCCCAGTTGACTTAACTGACATGTAAAGCATTAGTTTTTTCATATCCACTTCCTGGAACAGTTCTGCTGCCACGTGGATGCGGACAAATGAAAGTGAAAGACAGACGAGTGGAGAATGAGGAAATAGAAATGTAGACTGTACAAGATACAGGCCTACATCTGAAATAAAAGCGGTAAAAGTTTGTGAACCCCTGGGATAAAAGCTTTACCAAATGTCATGTGGGCTAAATGAATAAAACGTTAGTAAAGATCACACTGAGAGCACAGTGCTCTACAATGAACATTTATTTGTTTATTTACACACTTTGGTTCCATTCATGACAGGAACGGTAGTGACTGTAATTGGAGATACTAAATTTTCATGACTGATTGTTTATAGTCGCTGATACGTTACTGATGATGAACCGTATTAATCCTTTGTTTTTTTTTCCTCTTCAGAAGAGTCCGTGGTGGCTACATGCGCTCTCCAGCTCCGTACCCTGGGAGACCAGATCTACTGGAAATATTTTCTCTTAGAGCTGATCGTACGGACCCTTCAAGCAGCCAGCGACGACTCGGTGACGGGGACCTAGCCGAGACTGGAATGGAGCCGCTGAATGAAGGAAACGGTCTGCACGTGGTCGACTTGACCTGAAAAGAAAAAAAAAATGGGCACAAATTCCACAGGAAAGTGGAACTCAAAGCTCTGATGAGGGTTCTGTCTCAAACGGCCGATGGCTGCCTCGCTACTTGCTGTCTCGCGGGTTGGTTCATATCGAACCGCTCGTTGTTCCCTGTTCTTGGAAGGCTGGAGTGAAATGGTTTGGGGTTGTACTCTGGGTTTGGACTGTATGGATGATGGATTTGGTTCGGTGTTCTGCGCTGGACACACGTCACGCTCTAAACACACCACAGAAACAATCCATTTTCTTACTTTAAAAATTAATATGAATTTAACAGACACAGATTTAGACATTTCTATTACATATTCTATTATTTTTCTATTATTGTATAATTATTCTGTTATTACCATTTCTGTTGTTATTTATAATTTTCTTACTTGGTGTATACAAATGTATACGTGTGTGTGTGTGTGTGTGTAAATACAGTCGAGTGCAAACGTTTGCATCCCACCATTTATTTCACATGAAGATTATGGCTTTACAGCGACCGTTTTTATTCCCAGAACTGATCTGACGTTGAGCTGATGAATCTAAAGCAGAATTTGGAGTGGAGGGAAGATATGAGGAGAGAAATGATGTTAGATAAGATCTTTATCACGTACATAAACAGAAGTGAACTTTAAATTGATGCTCCGATCATATTTCTACTTTTTTTTTTAAAGAGAACCGTCATGCTATAATGCCAGAAATGTCAAAATATGTGTTATTTCTTTCTTTAAACCATTTATGACAACAGTGAAAGACAAAGACTAGTCACACAAGATAATACAGTAATAATCATCAGATTCCTTAATATTATAAAACATATATACTGTATAAGAACACCAATGAAACATAAACACTGATTCCTGCTGTAAATATCATAAATGTGACAACATGACATTGTAAAAACAAACAAACAACCATAATAAACTCATTTATGAGGTAAAAAGAAGCAGCAAAGTGGACCAGTGATGTTATTGTGTCTGTAACATACAGCCCATAGACCAATGTTTGTGCTTAGTCCGTATATATAGTGGGACTTGCTCAATAATGAAATTAAAAAGTAATTATTTGTTCTTTTCCAAGTGCCAAGATTTACAGCTTTAAAATGTCCACAAAAACACCTATATCAATAAAACACATCTTGATAGAATGCCCAAAATACACTAAAGAAAGAGAACAAGCACACATGCCAGAAACCATCAAAGAGACTCTCACACACGACAACACAAGAAGACTTTTAACATACCTTGCAACCATAAAAATGAACATATAATATGGACCAAAATATGAAGACAGATACATAATACCTATTACTGCCATTAAATGACACCAATGTGTTAAACATGGCGTTAAAACCTAAATAAATAAAAATGTCCACAACTATTTATTTATATTGTACTGGTGGAAATATTGCTTGTAATGTCTGTGGCAGCGTTTGTACTCAGTTGTCTTCAATCACACAAGTTAAACACTTTGGGTTTGAAAGTTGGAAATGTAAATAATAAATGTAATTTAATTATTTAACTTATTTCTTTTGCTAAAAGACAACACACATTTCATTTTAAGCTTTTTTTCTTGCCTTTATTTAAATGGAATGTTGCTGTTTTGGGTTTTTCTGATTTTAAATGTTGAAATATTTATTTTTTATTTTTACACTGTCACATAATTCTCTGTTAATAAACTCCTATAAAAACCTGATTGTCTGTTAGACGACTTGTTACTGGTTTCTCCTGAATCTAATCAGCATGACTACACTGTAAAGCCAAATGTATGTGGAAACTTGGCCTTGAGCTTGTTTGATTTTCTAGATTTTCGAACATGTGTGTGGGAATTTGTAACCATTCTGTCCAAAGAGAGTTTAAGTCAAAGCCTGTTAGACAAGAAAGCTCTGCACGTGATGCTCCAATTACTCCCGAATGTGTTTAGTAAGGTTGAGTTTAGGGTTAGGTTGAATCGACCACACCGAACTAGTCAAACCAGATCTGTCCAGACCAACACTGGAGCTGGGGTTTTTTATCATTCATTTTATACATTTGTTAGCAATGAGTGTGGCTGAAACACGTAAACTCACAGACTTTTGGCTATGTGGTGTGTACACTTCCAGTCATTGTGAAAGGTTTGGCATGTTCTATTCAGGTATACGTGGGTGTTTATTGTGTACTCTGCTTTTTCTCAACCCTTAATAAACATGCACTAGATAATTTGGCTGCTCAAAATTGTGCCAAACTAAGAAGAATGATGAAACTAAAATATTAAAACGACCTTGTCTTCCTCAGACACGGCCAACTGTGTCTGTTGAGTGCTTGAACAGGCCTGTAGCACTGCTGAGACTCAGTTCTTAAGAGCTTAAGCTCTCTATATTGGCGGGCTAGATGGATGAGAAGATAAGATAGATAAGATTTCATAAACAGTAGCTCATGTGTGTGTGGGTTTCCTGCAGGTACTTTGTTTAATTCGTGCCTCAAAAACATGTACCTATGTGTACTGACTACTCTAGGTGTAAGTGAGTAAAGGTAATGGATGCTCCAAGTGTTTAGGTTGGCTCTGGACACACCGCAAGCCTGGTTAGACTAAAGTGGTTACTCTAAATAAATAAACATTTGAGTGACTGTTTGTACAAACGGTTGTTTTTAAAAATATTCCCAAACCAAGTAAACAGTGTATTGGGGAAAGTCCTCTGCGACGTTCTAATTTTTAATCTAACGTGAGGTTCCGTCCCAAATCACCTCTTATTCACTATCTAGGCGCCCTTCCTAGGGAATGAAATAATGGCTTCTGCGCCCTACATCCTGCACTACACGTCCTGCGGCGGCCATTTTTGCGTCAGTGGGTTTTTCTATTAGAAACAAACCGCCGTTTTACACCGACTGACTTTCCAACGCTGCGTTTACAAGATCAGAGTCACAGGTGAGAATTTACGCATAATAACATAATAATATCGATGCAGAATTAATATTTAATACATTATTGCTTTGTTTAGTTCATCCGTGATGTTAAATGAATGGGATTTTGTTTTGATATGGTGAAAAAAATGCCTCTTTTACGAGCGTTCTGTGTTTATTTAGTGTGTCGATATAATATAAGATTAATCTATATTATGTAACGTGTTTATTGTGATCATTCCGCTTCTCATATTTTTACGAAAATGTTAATGTTGACTTGTAGTTCTTCATGTAGTTAAAAACTACATATCCCATGAAACAGCGTGCAGAGTTGACCAATCAGATGCCGCTTTAGCATCCGGGCATTTCTCGAGCTACAATTCTTGAGTAGTACGGTAGTTTAGAGAATTTTACTGTCTTAAAACTTAAAAGGTTTTTAGTCGTATTGCTTAATAAAGAGCAGAATAATGTACTTTGCTTTTAAATTGTGTAAACTATTTGTTTACAGAGCACCTGAACTACCTTTTGAAGTGTGTAGTAAATAGGAAGTAAGGTGTTGTTTCAGACATGGCCATTTTTAACGTCTCGCTAAAATACGTCGTTAGATTAGGGATCACGTTTTAATATAAAACGCAGTTGGGTAAATGAATAATAATAATTAACAATAAATACATGTAGCCCTTTTAGTACTTTAGCGATAGTTATGTTAACCAATCAGATTTCCCGCTCTCATCCGGGCATTTGGCCTGATTTAATTCCTGTCGATCTCTGAAAGCAGATTATTTAATAAACGACATAATAATAAAAACGCATTTTAAGCATTATAGTATTTAAATAAAGAATTCAATTGTGTGTGTACAGAATAATATTGAAGGTAATGTTCAATAATGCGTAAATGTAAATGTTGATTTGAATATTACTAAATGACCCAATAAGATTACGCGTTTGAATCCGGGCATTTTTGCGGTTGCGTTCCAAATCGGTACTGTATGTCTAAATAGGTACCCTATTCTGTATAGAGTCGAATCAATTGTGTGCGCTATAATTAGTACACTTCGATGCTTTTTGGACGCTTCCAATGCTAGTGAGATATTTATCAGACCTCAGTTTATTGTTTATTGTTCAACTAGTAAACAAAGAACAATCGCCTTATTATTTGTTATTGTAAAATCTAAAATGTTTTTAAAGAACTATGTGTCTGATATAAACAATGCGTTTATAGTAAACCTGGTACAGAGCGGAGGATTATGGGAATTGTAGTTTTTTTTACTGTAGTTTTTTGTATCCGCGCCAACCGAAATGAACACAAAAAGCTTACTGTAAACGTTTACTAAATAAATGAGTCAGTTATAAATACGGCAGCGGTAGATATCTAATATAAATACAGTAATACAGTAAACGCGAGTTGTAAATGTGTTTTTAAATGATAACGATAACGCCGCGACGTCCGTGTGCGCATGCGCAGTTTGAGTCGCACTCCCATCAGGTTTCATTTTGTGTCGAGCAGGAGCTGCAGGAGTGAATTTGTTGTTTTTGATTTGATATTAAACCAGGCTGTGGGGATTTTTTTTATTACACTTTCGTGGTTGTGGTAAAGCCAGCAGCAACAGAACAGGTGCGTGTGGAATTAATTTCTGTTAAAAGTAAAGTTAGACTGGTGCACCTGGTCAGAACAATGAAGAGCACTAGGGCATGATGTGCATTTACTTACTTTACATTAAACTGATGTTTGGACAATGATTACATCGTTTTATAATACAGAACAACAGAACATTCACAGTCTCTAGGTAATCAGACGTCTTCTATTGCTCCACTTACATGTGGGGTACCTCAAGGGTGTTTTCTTGGTTCAGTTCTATTTCACTTGATATGCTTAGATATGTTTAGATATTCAATTTTCTATTTTTTTTATATTCAGACTGGATCTTTATTCATTTATTAGCTTATTTAGGTCTAATTTAGTCCCATCATGAAGTAAGCGGCAGCCTGAATGCTGAACTGTTTTATTTTTTTAATTCCATGAAACCTCAAGCCTTGTTGGCATGAAACTCTTAGGACGAATTATGGTTTGGTTTGCTATTGGTTTAAATAATTTATCAAGACTAGCAGTCCTGCTCCAGACGTTACTCGAGTAACAGAGTGTGTTCCTGTCTTGCAGGATGCCTAAATCCAGGGAAGTTCTGTCTTCGACCTCCGGCAGCGACTCAGACAGTGAAGCTGAAACTAAGGTATGAAAACGTCCACCAGACTTTTGCACACTCGTGTTCATGATCGTTATTGATTATTGATCGCTGGACTCCCATCATTCAAGGCCAAAAGAAAGAAGCCGATGCCAGAGAAACCGGCCAAGAAGCAGAAGAGCGGCGAGTCTTCGAAATCATCCGGCTCGGCGAAAAGTGGCGGCAGCAGCAATAAAGCCGACAACATGTTCCAGGTCAGGAGTTGCAACCGATTACACGTGCTCACATCTCCTACACCGGTACACCCCCGGCACTCGCAGCCTGAGCTGTTTATACAGAGCGGGTCGGGTCCATTCATTCTGCTGACACAAGACGTAGACCGTACAGTCTGCTGCTCACTGGATGTTTTTTCTTCCAGTAAGTAAAGCGGCCACATTTACCTGAGGAGATAACTGAACCCTACTGATTAATTCCAAGTATTTTTGAAATAAGACGGGGAAATGCAATCCCAATGCCCGTATTTCCTCTCCCTCTGTGCACTTGTTGTCTTCCTGCTCCCCATAACGTGCTAAATCTCTGGATTGGCTGATCGGGAGTCACGCTGTGTGTCCTGCATGTTCCTCCAGTACTTGCACCTGAACCTACCTCACAGCCATAAAAATAAAGATATATAATGGACAGGATACAATAAGCAGACTCAAACGTGGTACTGATCATGCCATAAAATGACACAAACGTGTTAAACATGCTGTTAAAATCCAAACTAACAAGCAAACTTGCACTGGTGACACCAGGAAAACACGGTCCGATGTTCCCTCACTCGAACACGACGGATTTCTGTCTCTCGAGCACCCGGTCAGGCGGGCAGTACCACAGCGCTCTGATTCTGATTCATCCCACTGCATAATTTACCCTTGTGTAACTTGTGACTGAGGTGTAAACATGTAAACGTTCTGTGTGTTGTGTTCTCCAAGATAGGGAAGATGAGGTACGTGAGTGTACGTGAGTTCAAAGGGAAGGTTCTCATCGACATCCGCGAGTACTGGATGGACCAGGAGGGGGAGATGAAACCTGGGAAGAAAGGTGAGGGACGTTTTACGCCCGTTATGCATAAATTGATTTCTAATGTCGCAGCGAACGAGGAACCGCGTATTACAGGGCATTACAGGGATGTGTGGGTAGCACTGCCGCCTCACAGCAAGAAGGTCCTGGGTTCCATCCCCAGACGGAGCGGTCCGGGTCCTTTGTCCCGTTTCCTCCCACAGTACAAAGACGTGCCGTCAAGTTAGTTTGGAGATACAAAATTGTCTATGACTGTGTTTGACATTAAACTTGAACTGATGAATCTTAATGAAAGTGTATAAAACATGACATTAAAATCCTAACAAATTATTAAATGAAATCATTTTTTTTCTGTAACCCATTTTTGGCTCGCAAAACAATAAAAATATGGACTATATAAGGGCAATTACTATTATACTGTACAGTAGTATGACAGTATCACGTACGTCCATGACTAAATAAAATGAGACCTTTATGGAACCAGTCAAAAATGGCCATAGGTGCTGACTTTAGAGATGGGACGATCGATCGGCTACGAATCGGTATCGGCCGATTTTTAATCAAAATATGCGATCGGCGATATTTCCTAAAAGTAGCCGATCCGATCGTGTGATATATAAAGATCACGTTAAGTTAACAGCTCAGTGGATTGATCCAGACTTTGAGCTACGAAGCACCAACCATCGCATCACCATTCATCAACCATCGTACAGAAACCATCGTGAAAGCTCTTACGATGTAATTTTGCTGATTGAAATATTTACTTTAAAAAGATAATTCAACCCAGTCACATCTGAGTGGATTCTATCAGCACGTTATATAAACTCCTGGTTCACTTTGGTAAATCGTGAGCGGTTCTTACTTGTGATGTAGATGAGAACAGAAAACGTTACAGAGCCAATCAGAGGCAAAAGTTTATTCATTACCAAATTCGTTAGTTCAGGATCATCTGCTGAACTTTTAGCTCCTTAGACGGAACGAGTCTGACGGTCGGTTACAGATCTGTGCTAATAACGGTGTAATGAAGCTTTTTAATGTAAGAGAGTCACACAGAATGTTCTGTAGTAGTTGGTGTTTATTTAAAACCACGACATTAATTAATAACAGTAAACACGGAGAGATAACTGAGAAGAGAAACTTACGCTTCACATAAAAACGAATCGACTCATGAATCAATGAATCACTTATAGCGATACTGTGAACAAAGCGTCTCTTCTAAAGGCACAAACACACACACACACACGCTGCTCCGGTTTATCTTTACTGTGAGGCTCTTTTTAAGTTTATTTACTGCTAATCGTCCCCCCCCGATCGGAATCGGCTATCGGCCGATGTCCCTGAAAGGAGATCGGTCCATCTCTAGCTAACTTGCCATTAAACCAAACAAAACGTTGTTTCGTCTGATGTCAGGTGTCTCTCTGTTCCTGTAACCGTTCCTCTCTCCTCTGATGTCAGGTATCTCTCTGAACCCGGAGCAGTGGAACCAGCTGAAGGAGCAGATCGACGACATCGATGACGCGGTGAAGAGAATATAAAGACTCGGCCGAATCTGCCGCGCCCCTCGAGTCGTGAGATTATAGTCTGCAGATGCAGGATTAGCTTGTGTGTGAGTTGTAGATTAGGTTTCATCAGTTTATCATCATAAGTGTCGTTCTTTCTTTATTTAGGTTTTTTTTTGCAGTTTTATTTTACTGACCAAGAAACTAAGGAAACAAACTGCCAGATAAAATCTGTAAATGGTTGTGGGATTAACGTCTGCTCTTTTTTTACAATAAAAAAGCTTTTGAAACTCAAAAGATCGTAATATTTATTAATGTGTACTATATGAACGAGAATTTTGGGACGCCCCTTCTAATTATTGAATTTATGTATTATGTTTCGGCCACAGCAGTTACTAATTACATGCTTCCAACTTTGCAGCAACAGTTTAGGGAAGGTCCTTTTCCAGCATGACTGTACCTCTGTGCACAAAGCAAGCTCTACAGAGACATTTGTTTGAAGAAGCAGAGCCCTGACCTCAGCCACGTTTAACAGCTCTGGAATGAACCGGAACATCGACTGAGGATTTCTTGATATCATTTGACTAAATGGGCACAAATTCCCACAGACATCAAGCTTTAAAGTCTTGTAAGAAGCTCCTCAGGAGAGCGGCTGTTACTTTATCTGAAAAGATCACACACAAAGGTCACTCTGTTTTAATAACATTTGCATTTGAAACTGGATGCCCAGCAAGCTTGTCAAGTCAACTTTATTTATATAGCGCTTTTTACAATAGACATTGTCTCAAAGTAACTTCACAGAATCCTGGACCAACAGACCAAAAACCCCTGTTGAGCAAGCCGAGGGCGACAGTGGCAGGAAAAACTCCCTTACAATTACAGGAAGGAACCTTGAGAGGAACCAGAGGAACTCAGCAGGGACCTCCATCCTTCTCGGGTGGCCTGGAGGAAACTTTGAATAAATAGGATTTACACAAATCATACAAACACAAATTAAAATGAACTAAAAGTTATAACTAGCAATAAATAAATAATAATAATAGAGTTATTATTCAGTCCAGTCTGTAATAAAGTCTGTAGTGAGTTCTTGACATTCTTGGTGCAGACACGGCAGGTCCCCGTCACATCTGGCAGGAACAGCATTGTTGGCACGGCGGTCTCGACTTCATTCCTTAACCTCAGGCGGGTGAACAGGTTTCCGTCAGAACCACCTCGGGGTAAAACGTGTAAAATGTGAATCATTAAGAGTAAAATATCAGTTTTAAACTCAGACACCTCTAATTATTACAGCAGGACTAAAAGGGAGAGCGAGCAGGTAACAAGGTCATGAAGGCTGTCATAGGACATCAGCGCCCATCTCCCCACCGTCATCAAACCTGAGTGATCGGACAAGAGAGGCAGAACGACAGCAACCCAACATCCCTGATCACCACAAGCTTTTATCACCAAGAAACCCCCAAGCTCTGCGCCTTTGTACTTTTGGCGGTATCATGTATGAATGAATGAATGAATAATTCTGTTCACGTGTACTGGACTGTGTTAAATCAACTTTGTTCCTCATGTTCATTACATGGCCAAAAATTTATGGACATTTATTTAAATGATAAAGTTCAGGCGTTTCAGCCACACCCACCTAACCAGGTGTATACAGGTCCGTTAGGATTGTGCGTCTGGTGCCTGACTTCACAAATGCTGGACCATAAGACAGAAGACTACGTCTCAGCTCTTTTGTAAAGGCATCCCTATCAAGCTTATGCTCAGGTGTCCACATAATTTTGTGGTATATTGCACTCGGGTGATTTGTCTTGATTGGGTTTCTGTCAAGTACTGTACTAGTTTTACTTTGACTGTTCTAGGTGTGTTTTCCAGAGTGCTTTCCAGTATTTCGCCCAGGGCTACCAGATGACACCAGGCCCACCGCGACCTTGTCCAGGATAAAGCAGGTACGCATTGACGATGAACGATGGATGATGAATCGAAGACCTGAAATAGAAACATGATTAGGTTTCAATCACAAGGTGGCAGCAGAGTTGAGCAGGTTCTAGTCGTGTGTGTCTCAAATTGAAGCATCTTGCTGCCTAAAACAGAACTTGAGAAACGTGTTAAAATAAATTACTGTTACTTAATACTTAGGAGTTCCAACAATTAAACTAAATTTCATGTACATAGGGGCAGTTTTGCCTCACTTATTTCCTCTATATTACAAGCATTTGGTGTTTTTCAACCTAGTTTTGGATAGCAGGTTTCAGACTGTGCTTTTCCTCAACATTAGTATGTAAATAATAGTATTACTAACTGTTTAGCACTTGAATTTTCCATGTTTGTGTTTGTGAGGAGTCTAAAATGTGCAGAAGGGATGTAAACAAGACGCTACGTTTCTAGAAATACAAAAGTACAAAACAATCACATATTTGACGTGTTCTCTAGATATTTACTCCTTAGTTGTAAACAATAATCTTCTTTAATATTATTGTGTGCTCTTAAATCGAATTTAGATTTATATTTATTGTCATTTTGATTTTAGTTGTGTGATTATAGTTAGTAACGAGTCACTAATTATTTAGACGGTTAGCGAGCCTTTCTAGCTCTGAGGTACCCGGATGCTTGAGTTCACTAAGTGTAGGGGAGAAGTGCGTAAGGTAGATCAGATTGGGACGCGTCCGGCTCCTCTCACTGCTTTATAACATGAGTGTGAAAGTGCTCATTAGTCACAGTCGTTCCTCTCACTGCTTCATCATGAGAGAGCTGCACTTTAAAGACAACTTCTGGGTAAGAATTCTACACAATATTTACTTTTTATTATCACTTAGCATCTCATTTTATTGTGACAAAAAACTCTAAGGTTGTTATAGACCAGAAAGTAAGATTCTGTGATGTGAAATAGAAGCTATAGAAGGTCAGTAAGTGTGTTGGGGTGAAATCTGGGAAGCTTTTTTTATTTCCTTAACGGAAAGGATTCATTACACTTCCTTTATGGACTTTCACATAATCTCTCATAAAACACCAGCACAGTCAGCATAGTTCAGTGATTTCTGCAACTGTTCTTGTTCTCTGGATTCATTATTACTTTTCTATATGGCCAAAAGTATTTCATCATGAACTTGTTTGACATCCCAGTTCAAAAATCCCTTAGTAAGCTCAAAAAGGAGAAATTGGAGGCCATTCCTTAGAGGTTTATGAGTTTATAGGGCACCACTGGATGAACGACTACCTGTAGCTGTGCCTGAGGGAGGGAGGGAGGTCGACGAGGTTCCTCAAAGCTGCTGCTAACGCGACCTCTGCTGGCTGGACAAAGAAGCTGCATGAAAGGTTGGGGCTTCGAATACATCTTATCGAACCTCAGCTCTGCCTTTCCGACTGGGCTGGGCGGAAGCATGAACAACGATCGGCTGTTGTTCGGGGTTAGAGGGTAAGAGAGTCGGATCATAGGTCCTCATAACCGGTGCGACTGCGGCCCCTGCTGGCTGACGGATGGCGCCTGCACAGGGCTGAGGAATAACGCTGATGGGGGCGTGGCCCTCCGTACACGGTGCCCGTCGGTGTATGAACTCGACTCGTTCACGGGTGGAAAATGCGGTCGGAGGGGGCGCACGTCAGTTGAGGGGCGTCCTCAGTCAAGGGTGAAGGGTCGAATCAGTATAGAGGACGCAATCAGGGGAACTGGACACGACTAGATTAGGGGAGAAAAATCCCCTAAAAAATTTAAAAATAAATAAATAAAGCACGGATTAACACACGGCTAAAAGTCATGAGAGTCTGCGGCTCGTAATCGGGGAATTAGAGATGACTAAACTTGCAAAAATTAAACGTCAACGACTCTTCGCTGTGGGCTTGATTTAGGTCTCTCTGGACGCTGAGACTTTATATCCACGACTGACTGAGACGGACCCTGTGGTTACAGAACGTGTGACGTCGCCGATGGTCAGTGTGGCTGCAGGGTGTGAGCAGAACGTCTGGGTGCAGAAATTACACCCCACTGGACACCTCAGCACATAATGACACTCATCACTCATGAGTCACACACACACACACACACACACACACACACACACACACACTCGCACGTTTCTCTGTTTGGGGTTTGGACCGACAAAGTCATTTTACACCCAGTATTACCAAGGCAAACACTAGTCAGAAGTTTGTGGACACCTGACCATGTGCTTGTTTAGCATCCCATACTCCCACATGTGAGGTCAGGTCATCATTCCAATTCATCTAAAAAATGTTTGTATGGGGTTGGCTGTGCAGACCACTGGAGTTCAGATCCAGTTTCATGCTTTTTGCAGTTAAAGATTTCTGGCATAGACAGTGGCATCATACATGGCATACACCCACCTTTCTCCAACATAACATCCATGTTGTTCGTCTGGGCTGATAAAAGTAAACAAGCGGTGGTAAAATATGTTAGCACACCAGAGCTGGGATTTCAGATGAATCGTATCGCATCTCAGCTCTGCCATCTGGCTGGGCTGGGCGGCCACATGAACAACGATTGGCTGCTGTTCACAGGATGGGATAAGCCGGGCCAGGGTCCCTGGTGTTTGCCGCGTACAGGCGAAAAGATGCAGTTGGTACTGCTCACGTGTCGGAGGGGGCGTGTCAGTTGCGAAACTCCTCAGTCAGCAATGCAGGGTTGTAGAGGTGAAGTGTATTGCATTCTGGCTAGTTGGATGTGACTAAATTGGGGGGGGAAATTGGAGAAAAAGAGAAAAAAAATAGTGACTGCTGTGATAGTGACCTCTGCTGGCTGGTCGAGGTGCTGCACACAGATGATGAATAATGGAGAGCAGTGCCTGACTTTCCGTACTGTGTGAATTCGTATGAAGGTGAAAAGAAGCGGCGTGTGCTAGGTACGACCCTGCAGCAGTGGATACAGTTGGGCTACTTGGATACGCCTAGATTGGGAGAAAGTGCAGAAATATGCATAGATAAAAAAAAAGCTGACGTATCTGAGGACGAAAGAAACCGTTGTACTCTGAGGTCTGTCTGCCCTCTTCGAGCCAGCTTCTCTGGTCCCGTCTGAGACCTCACGGCTCGAATCCTTCCCTCATTACACTGTAATTCTGCTACGAACCCGGCCATCGTTCTTTTTTTCTCTTCCTCAATTTTAGCAATGTCACAGATACTGCCGAGATGTGAAAAAGCAGATGAGAGCGTGTCAGAAATAGTACCCGAGGTTAGAACTACTGAACCATAACGACGCCTCGTTTGTATATTGAACCCATGTTCATTTATTTGTTTATTTGCCTTTTAGTCAAACATACGCCTCGTTTTATTCTTGTTATTTTTATTATTATTAATCCTGGTTCTTTATGGATATGATGCTGAATATTTATGTTTACATTTGAGGCATTTGGCAGGTGCTTTTATCCAAACTATAATGGTGCCTTAAGGGTCTCGTTTTCGGTGATGGTGGGGCTTCAACCGGCAACTCTCTAACCACTGAGCTACCGCTGTCCATATTAGGCTGATATGACAGAAATCAAACCTTTAAATAAAGGAAACTAGTCACAGTTTTGCAACCTGCTTTGTACTTTGTGCAACTTTACTTTGTCAACACAACCATCTCCATCAGTACTTCTGTTTCTGAGTGTATTTAACTAATGGTGAGACTGGAAAGTCCAAAATCCTCTCCAGATCCTCTCCAGATCCTTCAGGCTTTTTCTTCATGTAGCTTTATTTTTCTCCATGGCTTTATTCCATTTTTACCCAATCCAGTCGTATTGGAGTCCAATTGGAGCTCATGTTTCTTATCTATGCCCTGATCGAGTAGGGCAGATTGTGCCTAGACCGCTTCTTTTCACCTGACAGGCCCGAAGTCACAAAGGAACCTTGTTTCAGCCGCTGTTCCCCCCCCCGTACAGACAAACAGCCAATCGTGTGTCTGTGTGGGTGCCTGACAGGTTTATAGCAAATCTGAGACTCACGTCAGTCGGTTCTGGAAGTGGCGTCGAGTTTTAAAGACGTTGAGTTTCGAGGTATTTTCTCCCATAAGGATGTTTGGGGAACCTGTTAATGCCTCTCTAACCATCTTCCTCACAGATTCTTTACGGCTCTGGCTGGTTCTAACCCTAACAGTGATTATGGGCAGTTTGGGTCGTGTGGCTGTGTTAATAGCCATGTTCTCTATGATGTCATGACTGCAGATTTGGGACGTGTTTTAATACCTGCTTCTCCTCCTCGTCTTTGTTTTTTCTGGTGAACAGAGCAGCGACATTACCAGCACGGCGGGATACGACGCCATCATCCAGCACCTGAACGATGGTAAGAGGACGTGCAAGGAGATCGAGGACTTCATGAAGGCCAGGTAATGTTCACACTACACGACTGATCGGTGATAGGGGGTCACACACTACACCATCTATCACCAACTGGAATCGCAGGCGAGCTTCTCTGGTCTCCCAAACTACGTTCTGTCACGAAAACAAACGTGAGAAGGGACGAGGGGTTTAATGATACCACGTCCAAAAATGCACGTCAACAAGTAGCGAGCGATCAGAGTTTGTGTGCTGATGTGCAGCGTAAAATCAAAGAGGAAAAATAAATGAATCTGAGTGGATTTGGCAACACGACCAGCATGAATTGTTCTGTAGTGAGTCGGAGGTTAATAAATATTGTTTGCAATGCAGCGTGGGTGTTTTGTAGAGAACGATAAGGTCAGAAATACTGTTAAACTCGTGTGTGTGTGCTGATGTATTCTGATATAAACTATATTACGCTTCTGTTCCACCTGTTTACACTCCTCCCCTGCGTTTCCCCTCACACCGTATCTTACGTTCTCATTGGCTGTTCGACATAGCACTCATTGCCAGTCGGACAAATCGGATCCAGATTTTTGACAAGCTAGAAATCTCGCTTCGGTCACCGAGTGCTCACCGAGCCGCTCAGATCGAGTTGTTGAGTAGTTCACACATAGCGAGCGAACGCCGAGTTGCTCCAGAGCCGACAGATCTAGCGCCGACCAGTCGCCGAGCGAAAATCTGGGCAAAAATCGTGTAGTGTGAACCAGGCATAAGCCAAGGGGTCAACTTAAAGGTTCTACAGGAACACTGTGGGTAAAAGGTAGGGATGGAACACAGCTCCTCAGAAACCATGCATGCATGCTCCAGCGCCGCCTGCGGTTATTAACATTTGCATAAAGCCGTCACCTCGTCAGCAGTGTGAAAATAACTCGCTAAGATATCTTCCATTAGAAGTGAGAAACAGGACGTCCTGTGGTGAAGCTGCTCCTCCAAAGAACAGCGTAGAAGTCCAGACGAGCGCAGAACGTTCGGCTAAAATCAAGCAGTCGTCGCCTCTGATCGCACCGGCGTCCGATAGTCCGAAACCGCCGCCGTTGCTTCGTTGTGCCGGGCTTCTCTTCCGTACCAAACAATGTAGAGTGCATACACTATAAATCCAAAAGTATTGGGACGCCCCTTCTGAATGTTAAATTAATGAGTTACAGCCACAACAGTTGTAATACCAATGCTGCCATCTTTTGACTAAACAGGCACAAATTCCCATACACAGACCCACTTCAGTCTTGTGAGTAGCTTCTCAGAAAAGATCACATAGAAGTGTTTTTAGGTAGCGCCACCTCCCTGAGACTCGTATTCCTCAGAGGGGCTGAAATCAAGCCTTACTGGGACCAGTTTTGCCACTTTCCCTGCCCATTAAATGATAAGAACTGCACAACAAGAGGTAATTTGTCATTATTTTGATAAAAAAGGTACGAATACGAATGTTGGACGTACACTATACTGTCAAAAGTATTCACTCACCCATCCAAATCACCACAGGTGTATAAAACCGAGCACCTCGGCATGCAGACTGCTTCTACACACATTAGTGAAAGAACGGGTTGCTCTCAGGAGCTCAGTGAGTTCCAGCCTGGTACCGTGATGCCACCTGTGCAACAAGTCCAGTCGTGAAATGTCCTCACTACTAAATATTCCACAGTCGACCGTCAGTGCTGTTATAACAAAGCCCAAACGCATGCAGTCAGGATCGTTGGATGTTAATAATATAGTAAAAGATAATATTACCCTGTGTGTGTGTGTGTGTGTGTGTGTGAGTGTGTGTGTGTGCCCTGTGATGGACTGGCGACTTGTCCAGGATGTTTCCCGCTTTTCGCCAAATGAATAAAACCCACCGCAACCCTGATCAGGATAATATCGCAGTAATTCATGTAATGAATCCGCTTACTCGAGTCCTCTTTGTGTATAATCGGTTCGTTTTATTCGGCACTCAGTATGTTGCTGATTTGCCAGCGGTGAGATCTGAAGTTCTCTCTCTTTGTGTTTCAGAGCCGCCATCGAGGAGAAATATGCCAAGGATCTGCTGGGACTGTCCAAAAAAGTGTGCGGCCACAACGAGATGAAGTAAGCTGGTCATTTCCGTAGAGCGTAAAACGTCCGGTGTGAGTCAGGATTCACCAAGACTGACCGACTGACCAGTTTAAAATAAAAAGGAGAATATTATCCGGGTTTGGGACCTGCACTAAGGGTGCACTGTGTGTCCCCCTCAGTGACTAGGTTCAAGTATCGCCACACGCCTTCTGTATTGGTGAGCCCAGCCTGTGATTCGAACCCCCAGAACTCAGGCCGTGCTGTTACCAGCAGCGTGGCTCCTACATTACACCACACTCGCTCACTCGCTCACTATTTATAAATGATCTATTAAGTAAACTCATTTTCTTGATGTGTGAATGTCACGTAACACTCCTGATTACAGAGGATTAATAATGATATTAAAAGAATTTAAACAGATGTGTCACATCACTCAGTGTTGAGTGGATGGATGGATAAGTGTATAGTGGGATGGATGGATGTATAGTTGAATGGATGGATGTATAGTTGGATGGATGGATAAGTGTATAGTGGGATGGATGGATGTATAGTTGAATGGATGGATGTATAGTTGGATGGATGGATAAGTGTATAGTGGGATGGATGGATGTATAGTTGAATGGATGGATGTATAGTTGGATGGATGGATGTATAGATGGATGGATGGATGTATAGATGGATGGATGGATGTATAGATGGATGGATGTATAGATGGATGGATGGATGTATAGATGGATGGATGGATGGATGGATGGATGTATAGATGGATGGATGTATAGATGGATGGATGGATGTATAGT
This sequence comes from Trichomycterus rosablanca, assembly GCF_030014385.1. NCBI lineage: Eukaryota > Metazoa > Chordata > Actinopteri > Siluriformes > Trichomycteridae > Trichomycterus > Trichomycterus rosablanca. The sequence goes on from NC_086005.1 coordinate 1,536,183, forward strand.
TGAATGGATGGATGTATAGATGGATGTATAGTTGAATGGATGGATGTATAGATGGATGGATGGATGTATAGATGGATGAATGTATAGATGGATGGATGTATAGATGGATGGATGGATGTATAGTTGAATGGATGGATGTATAGTTGAATGGATGGATGTATAGATGGATGGATGTATAGATGGATGGATGGATGTATAGATGGATGGATGGATGTATAGTTGAATGGATGGATGTATAGATGGATGGATGGATGTATAGTTGAATGGATGGATGTATAGATGGATGGATGGATGTATAGTTGAATGGATGGATGGATGTATAGATGGATGGATGGATGGATGGATGGATGGATGTATAGATGGATGGATGTATAGATGGATGGATGGATGTATAGTTGAATGTATGGATTTCATACTGTCACTGATTGATTATTATTATTTTTCAGTACACTGAAGAGATCACTTGACGTTTTCAAATTGCGTAAGTGTAAAACTGTACCTATTGTGAAACACTTTAATACAAGAAATGAAAATTTTCCCACCCTTTGCTCATGTATGTATGTGTGTGTGTGTGTGGGTGTGTGTGTGTGTGTGTGTGTGTGTGTGTGTGTGTGTGTGTGTGTGTGTGTGTGTGTGTGTGTGTGTTACAGAGACCGAACAGGTCGGCTTCTCACACCTGCACTTGGCCCAGGCCATGAGGGACGAGGTCAAAAAGTTAGAGGAGTTCAAAGAGAAACAGAAAGAAGCAAGAAAAAAGGTGAAGCAAACCATGTAGTTTATCCTGGTCAGGGTCATGGTGGGTCCAGTTTCAGTGGAATTAAGTGTGTGGGGGGGGGTGAGGGTTAGGAAGGGTCGAGGAAGGGAGGAGTCAGAATTCAGCACGGTGTAGCGTCTCTGCGTACGTACGGGATTTTTTAATTTTCTCCTCCCAATTTAGTCGTATCCAATTCCCCTATCATATTTCACCTCGTGTTCCTGACCGAGGAGAGCCGTGACTAACACACGCCCCCTCCGACACGTGTGCAGTACCGACCGCTTCTTCTCACCTGCACCAGCTGGGTTCATACGGAGATCCGTATCGCGCACTGATGTCTGTTATCCCCCGTCTCTGTGCAGCGCCATTGTTTCGCCAGCAGAGGTCGTAATCGCACCCTTGTTAGCAGAACCGAGATTCGAGCTCTTGAGTTTCAGGTGTCGGTAGATCAGATCAGGCTCTGATTACAGATGTGTTGATTTGCAGATGGAGCAGCAGATAGACGCGCTGCACAAACAGAAAGCAACGCAGTACAAGAAAACCATGGAGGTGAGTGTGGCTTTATTTATTTATTTGTTTATTTGTTTATTTTTGGGCGGGGCAGCAGCACCAGAAAAGAGGAACCGAAACACCTGGAACACATTTGCATTTATGAAAAGCTGATGTTATTTATACATTAATAGTTAATAGTTACTAACCTGCGCTAAAATAGTTTGCATGTAAACAGCATCTCTGAAAGCTCCGGGGTCCGAATGTCCTGTACGTGTGAAGCAAAACTCCCAAAAGTATTGGGACGCCCCTTTGTATTTCTCAATTCATGTGTTTCAGCCTCGATAGTCGCTAACAGGTGTAATAAGTGAGTTATATAAAGGAAATTACATGCTTCAGACTTTGCAAGGTCATTTCCTGTTCCGGCGTGACTCTTTGGTCATCTTTTGACCAAATGGGCACAAATTCCCACAGAAATAAGGAATGAAAGTGTTGTGAGAGACCTGTTTTCACTCTGTTTTAATAACGTTTTTGAAACGGGACGTCCGACAAGCTCATAATCAGGCGTCCGAATACTTTTGGCTGAACACCACAGATCTTCTGCACTGGTCCTGAAAAAGAGGAAGGAAACGATCTGACCAAACCTGTGACTCATTACTGATATTTTAAAGGACGTAAAATCTTGCTTCAGGTACCAAAAGTCTTGGGACGTTAGTGAAAATGCTTCTACTCTTCATTTTCTGTCTTTTCTTGAGTAAAACTTGAATTTTTGTGTGTTTCTAAACGTCTGTAGTGTTTCGTTTTCTTCAGTCTGTCTGTTTACATTAAAGCAGAACATCGTACTTCCAGCAGGTGGATTTGATCGACTCATCAGAAGCTGATTTATGTTCATAAATAGGGCAGAGAAAAATGATAATAATTATTCATTCATTCACTGCCTTATCCGTTTATCCAATCAGGGTCGCACGGGTGGTGCTGGAGCCTATCCCAGCTTTTCAATGGGCGCAAGGCACACAGTAATACCCTGGACGGGGCGCCAGTCCATCGCAGGGCACATACACACACACACACACGTTCACTTATAGGGCAATTCAGTGTCTCCAATTAACCTGACTGCATGTTTTTGGACTGTGGGAGGAAACCCATGCAGACACGGGGAGAACATGCAAATTCCACACAGAAAGGACCAGGACCGCCCAGGATCGAACCCAGGACCTTCTTGCTGTGAGGCGACGGTGCTACCCACTAAGCCACCGTGCCGCCCATAATAATAAATAATGAATTTGTACATGAACGCCCCCTTGTGGAGGCTTTACGCTACATCTTGTAAACCACAGTGGGACCAGATCGCCACCAATTTTATTAATTACATGTATTTCATTTCCATGCATCGTTTGTGTTGCCCGGGTCGCGGTTAAAAATACGGACAAAATGTGCATCGCTTAAAAAAAAAGTGGACTTTTGGCCTCCATCGTATATAAACGAGCACTCGATGGTGCAGCGCTACATTACACTACACTAGCCCATAACTGCTGGGATTCAGGGTCCGAATTTGCCGTCTACATACAGACATGATTGGCGACGTCTCGGGGGTGATTGTGGCCCCGTGCTGTCCGGGGTGTGTTACTGCATTGCGCCCAGCGACTCAGTGGAAGGTGGACGCACCGCGACCCTGATCAGGATTAGTTGTTTGACGCATCTCAGCTTCTCTACATATTTCAGAACTGCACTGAGCAATCAGTCATGGTGTGTGCAAAAATATGTGCATCTTTATAAGCGTGTTAAAAATCCAATTGCACAAGAATGATTTACACAGGATTTAGGAGTGTGCCTGAAGGAATTTGTGCCCATTCAGTGAAAAGACCACTTAGGAAGTCGGAAATCATTCATCGTTCATGCCGATGTGAATCACCTCCCTGTGAGTGGAAGTAAACTCGTGACCGATGGTTCGGGAGGGGTTTCGTGAGATCTGAACCCACTGACTGGGGTGCGTGTTTGTTTTGCTCCCACCATCTCCTGGTTACGGTGAGGCGTGGCTTCTTCTGCTGGGTTTAGCAATAAGCTGTGAGTTGTGTAAGGTTTAGAATCCGTGTAATCATTAGTGTGACGGGTGTGTGAGCGTTAGTCAGGGTTGTTTAATAGAGTAGAGCTTTGGCCTGCCAATCATAAGGTTGGGGGTTCGAACTACGCTAGTGACGTGCCCTGCTTCCTACACCAGTCCACCAAACTTAGATCAGGGTCCCTGTGGGAGGTAGACGGACTTGAGCAAGGTCCTTCACTGTCTCGGCTCCAGGGTCGACGTACGATGACTGACCCAGCGCCTTGACCCCAACTTCCAAACAAGTCGGAATACGCGGAGACGCACTGTGACTCGGAGGGTAGCACTGTCGCCTCACAGCAAAAAGGTCCTGGGTTCAATCCCCAGGCGGGGCGGTCCGGGTCCTTTCTGTGCAGAGTTTGCATGTTCTCCCCGTGTTCCTCCCACAGTCCAAAAACATGCAGTCTGGTTAATTAGAGACACTGAATTGCCCTATAGGTGAATGGGTGTGCGTGTGTGCCCTGCGATGGACTGGTGCCCCAGCCAGGGTGTTACTGTGTGCCTTGCGCCCATTGAAAAGCTGGGATAGGCTCCAGCACCTAATTGGATAAGCGGTTAAAAAAAGTGAGTGAGTGAATGAACGTGTGTGTGTGTGACAGATTGCATCCGGCCTCGTATAGCAGATCAGTTCCACGTTGAGATAGATGAAGAAACAGAAGAACTAAAGGTCACTCAGCGTCCTGACTAAACACTGGATTTTTATTTTCAGCAGTTCAGCTTTCACTTTCCACCTCACACACACACACACACACACACACACATTATTCTGAACATTAATAAGTGTGTACGACAGGACACGTGATTTTTAACATTTCTTACATCTGTCCTGGGTTAAAAAAAACATATTTTTAATAGAAGGTTTGTGTAGGGGCTGAAAGTTCACCAACGAAGAGGAACCCTGTTTCAGCCGTCGTCCCTCCCCGTACAGACACGGCCAATCGTGTGTCTGTGCGGGCGCCCGGCAGGCTGATAGCAGGAATAGGGTACAGTGTAATAAGGTACAGTGTAATAGGGTACAGCAGCACTAATGGGTGGCACTTACAAGACTTTAAAGTATGTCTGTTGGAACTTGTGCCCATTTAGTAGTACTATGTCGATGTTTCAGTTCTTTCCAGAGCTGTTGAGTGTATCTGAGGTGCTTTGTGCCCAGTGATAGAGTCATGCTGGAATGGGAAAGAGCCTTCCCTATACTGTTGCTGTGTAGTATATAATTGATTTATTACACCTGTTAGCAACTGTAGTGGCTGAAACACATGAATTCAGCCATTAGAAGGGGTGTCCAAATACTTTTGTACCTATAGTGTACTTTCAGTACGTCATCACCCTCCACCTCAGGATTCCGGTCAGGTCCGTGAGGTGCCCGGCACGGAAAGCTGTTTTCTGGGTCGGGCTGAGCTGGCATGGCAGCCGGGCATCGCGCCTAACGTTGCATGTAAGCGAGGAGGAAATGGACCTACGCCAGTCATTCACACACTGCTGAAGAGGAAGCTGCAGACTGGTTTGCATATCAGTATAAAATACAGAAGTTGTACAGAACAAACCTTCCAAAAGTTTACACCCCCCCTTCCTTAGCACACTGTTTAAAAGAAGAAAAAATTTATAGTATAGGAAGAGTTCAGTGAGCTGTGTGGCACATACTCAACAATGCAACATGGATGAAATATTGGCTCCTAAAACCAGTTAGAAATCACATTATTACAGTATAACCTGTGTGTGTGTGTGTGTTCGTTGCAGACCAAGAAGACGTACGAGCAGAAATGTCGTGATAAAGAAGAAGCTGAACAGGCCATGAATCGAAGCGCCGGCGCCAGCAACAGCAAACAGCAGGAGAAGGTCTGTGTGCTCGGATCAGAACCGCAAACTCTGATTGGTTAGAAAAGTGTTGGTTCCTTTGATGTGAAGCCGAAGCTCCACAATAGCGCCGGCTGTATATTCACACTCTCGAGTGGGCGTGGCCGGGCCCGGAGTTGAATGTCTTATCATATTAATGTGTTTATTAATATTAATATTAACACTCATACAAAAATAGACATACACACGCGCTAACATACGCACACTCACAAACACACACACACACACACACACACACACACATACATACAGACTTAGATTCTGACACACATACATACGTACGCACACACACGTCACGTACTCAAATGCAAACATACATACACACAGTTGCACTGTGACACATTATTCACGTACCTGCATATACACACTCATACACAAACAAACTTAAATCCACATACACACACACACTAACATATGTACACTTTCAAACACACACACACACACACTTACACTGTGACACATTTCATATATCTGTATATACACACTCGTACACACACAAACTTATATGCACACACGCACGTATATACACACACACTGTGACACATTATTCCTATACCTGTATTAACACACTCATACGAACATACACACACAATAATACACAAACTTGCATACACGCAAAGAAACTTACAAGGACATACACACACATACACACACACACTCATACACAAACAAACTTACATGCACATACACACACATTCATACACACACTCATACACAAACAAACTTACATGCACATACACACACATTCATACACAAACTTACAAGCACACACACACACTCATACACAAACAAACTTACATGCACATACACACACATTCATACACAAACTTACAAGCACACACACACACTCATACACAAACAAACTTACAAGCACACACACTCATACACACTCATACACATTCATACACAAACAAACTTACATGCACGCACACTTATACACAAACGTACAAGCACACGCACACACACACTCATACACACTCATACACACACACACACTCATGCACACTCATACACACTCATACACAAACAAACTTACAAGCACACACACTCATACACACTCATACACACTCATACACATTCATACACAAACAAACTTACAAGCACACACATACACACTCATACACACACACACACACACACTCATACACAAACAAACTTACAAGCACACACACACACACACACACTCATACACAAACAAACTTACAAGCACACACACACACACACTCATACACAAACAAACTTACAAGCACACACACACACACACTCATACACAAACAAACTTACAAGCACACACACACAAACACTCATACACATTCATACACAAACAAACTTACAAGCACACACATACACACTCATACACAAACAAACTTACATACACACACACTTATACACAAACTTACAAGCACACACACACACACACACACTCATACACACTCATACACACTCACACACAAACAAACTTACATGCACATACACACACACACACACACTCATACACAAACAAACTTACATGCACATACACACACACACACTCATACACAAACAAACTTACATGCACATACACACACACACACACTCATACACAAACAAACTTACATGCACATACACACACTCATACGCACTCTTACAAACACACACACACACACACAATCAACACAGTCTTTGTTCCCTGGACTTTGTTTCAATATACAACGACCTAGTGACTATTTTGCTCACATCTTTGCACAATATTGCATTTTTTGCACTTTATTTTAATATCTCAGCCACTATATAAACCTGCGATGCTAACTGTATATCAGAACATGCTGTTTTCTTACCTCACTTATCATTTACTCAATACCATGTACTGGTCAACACTACTCTTGTGTGTGGTTCCACCCCCCTGAATTCCTTCAGATAAGAAATGTCTCTCGTATTTATTGTACTGATGTTTATCTGCACTGTGTAGATTGTAGAGTTTTGCACTTGTGTTCGGTGTTGCACCCTGGTCCTGGTCCAGGAGGAACGTTGTTTCGTTTCAAAATGTATAATCTTATATAGAGCTGAAATTACAATTAAGCCTCGTTTAAACTCTCTTGAACTTGAACCTCTAGCTGTTCTAAATGCAGACTAAATAACGTCGTTCTTTTTGTTTCTGTAGCTTTTTGCCAAAGCTCAGCAGGCCAAGCAGTCAGCAGAAGAAGCTGGTGAGCAACACACACACACACACTGTATATGGACAAAAGTATTGGGACGCCCCTTTTAATTACCGAATTCACCTGTTTAAGCCACATAAATTGCTAACAGGTGTAATAAATCAATTATATAAGGAAATCTTAGTAGCAACAGTTTAGGGAAGGTCCTGCTTATTCCAACATGACTGTGCCCCCATGTCCTGCACAGAGCCCTGACTTAACAGCTCTGGAATGAGCCGGAACATCAACATCAGCGCCCAGCCATACAAACACAGTCATCTTTTGACTGAATAGGCACAAATTCCCATACTTGTCTTGTGCGAAGCTTCTCAGAAGAGCGGCTGCTGTTTTACCCGAAATTATCAAATAGAGGTGGCTCAATTTGAATACCATTTCTCTTTGGAACGGGATGTCGGACAAGCTCACAGTCAGGCGTCCGAATACTTTAGATTTTTGTGTGAATATGTCGCACGTTTGTGTGTTTGAGTGGAATTGTCGGTGTGTCTGATACAGACAGGATGTACAACCAGAGCGTGTGCGTTTTGGGGAAGATTCGGGAGGAGTGGCTCAACGAGTTCGTTAAAGCGTGTGAGGTGAGTAACACACACGTCCGAATAGTCCGAATCAGAGCGGTAGAGAGAACAGAGTGGCGACACTCTCATAGGGAACCGTTGGAAAGGGGGCGGGACATTTTTTCTGCGCAGCTTCCGGGTTGTGGAGCTCTGTATAGTTCCAAACAACCCATAGAGCCCCATTCATTTCCACTACTTATCCAGCATTTTTAGCTGTATGTTGCTTTGTTTTAAAACAATTATGAATTTAATGTCATTAATATACTTAATACTGTTATTGTTTAGCATTTGCTCAGCACTAAATGTTACATGTTTATCTTAATTAATAGGTATAACTGAATTTAGCTTATTCAGTTTAGCTTAATTAATGACACACGAGTCTTTTCACCTAAAATGAGTTGATTAATCAAGAGTCTTGTTACAGAAATGATAATAAAATATTAGAACCACAATAAATCATTATACTTTTACTTTCATACTTCAGTACATTTGAAGGTAAATTTAGTTTAGTACTTTAGTGGAGGTAAAGAGTATTTTTACTTTTACTACTACTTTTACTGGAGTAATATGTTACCTTGGATATCTCTACTTTAACTCAACTACATGGTTTGTGTACCTTGTCCACCACTTACATTAGACAAAATGAACTAGTGCATATTCATAATGAATTCATTAATGTATTACATGTAGGAATCAATTATTAATCACTCATGAAATAAGAGATGAATGAATGCTTTTTCATGTACCTTAAAGGTACGGTAGTGTGTTTATCAATCTGTTCCTTCAGTGCAGGTAAACCTTATGAATCCAGCCACATGGTTTAGTGACATGAGTGTTTAGCCAAAATGATTATTATTATGAATCCTCAGGAAAGTGAAGGGAGATTAGTTTATGTAAAAAACAAAACATAAAAAAACTTTAATCTCTGTACTGTATATTGTCTCTACTACTTAATGATATCGCATTATGTAATGTATGCTAATATAATGTACTGTGTGTTAACAAGAACGACCTATTAACAAGTCATTATAAACATCAAGCTTCCACTTTATATACCAAATTGACATTAAAGCAGATGCAGTAAATGTAAACGCAGTTGAAAATACCCAGAAATTGTACAAATGTTTATTATTTGCCGTTTAATATTTCATTTACTGCTGCCTGTCCCATATGAGAACATGACAGCGCCGGGTTTGTTTGGAACTATCGGAGGGTTACATGAACCACGTGACCGCGTGGCGGCGAGATCAAGGAGTGTCGCAACTCTCTCTATCTACGGCTCTGGTCCGAATGTTTGGCTTTTTTGAGCCAATCACTGATGTTGATATTTAACTTGGCACTGTATTTATCCGGGCCTGGGACCTGCACTAAGGGTGCACTGATGTGTTTAGGTTTGGTTGGGTTTATGTAATGCTGTGTGCCTTCTGTTGGAACTACCATTTTGTGGCTTTTACCAGTACGTCACACCAGTTTACCAGAAAAATGAAGAGAAATAACAAGACACTAAATACCGATTGTGACTAAATACAATTAAAAAATCGATGGTTAAGAGCTCTGCTCAGGGCCCAGAAGTGGCAACTTGGTGACGGTGGGACTTGAACCGGCAATCTTTCTATTACTAGTCCACTGAGCTGCCGCGGCTGCCTACATTTAGACCATTTATCTCTATCCAAGTGTAATGCAACCCAGATGATGAATGATTGATGCTCTTTTGTTGGCGTCTGGTCCACATATTCTTTCTAATCTGGCCACCAGATCACTGCCACATCTCAGTTTGGATGAAACCGGATCTCAGGAATGGAATGGACCAGCAGGACCAGTGTCAGTCTAACCCTAAAGTCATTTTTCACCTCTTGTTGCCCGAATTTCTGATCGCTCGTCGCCCTGTGTTCACATCAGAAGCATCATTATCGGCTGTGGACGTTTGGTTGCCATGGTCTAACTAATCCCAAGCAAAAAAGCATCTTTTATGTCATTTTTCCTTCACAAAACTAAAAAAGTGCCATAATTATAGGCACCCCTTTATTTAGCACTGTAGTACAGCTTGACTTTGCTGAACTAACAGTTTGGAATCTTCTGTAATGCACGATGAGACTGGAGAACACATGGAGAGGAATCTGAGACCGTTCACTTGTAGAGAATCCCTCCGGATGCTTCAGATTCCAGAGTCCAGACTCTTATGTTCAGCTGGTCCCACACATTTTCTGAGGGGTTTAGGTTGATCCTGTGGTCAGTAAACCATTTTTGCATTGTGCATTGTGTTTGAAAAGTGTGTTGGATGGTTGTCCTACTGGAAGATTTAACTACGTCCCAGTTTGAGCATCCAGGCTGGGGCAGATTGCTTTTACCATCAAGTATCTGAAGTTATCCTTAAGGAAACAAACAACAGACCCACCATCGTGCTTCACAGTGAGGATGAGCTACTTTTTATCATCTTTGTGTCTCCACTATTTTTTTTATTTTTTTATTTATTTATTTATTTAACAGGGACAATATACATTAATCAACATTTTTGTTTCCACATCAATGTAAATGTACCAGAGTTAGCTATAAAGCTAATTTCCATCTGTAGTCCCTAGGCAGGTTGTTGTTGTGTGGTTGGAAGCAGTGTCCATAGCTCAGTAAAACATTATACACAAAAAAAGCTATTAAAATACACACATACATACACATAAACGTACATACATATAACATCACAAACAGTAGATAAAAATATATGTAATTATCAATGATAACAGGTTTGATTTGCTTTCAGCCATGTCTTCAATTTATATTTAACAGTTCGATAATTTGTGCTCGCTCTTAACTCGATTGGTAAGCTGTTCCAGTATTGGGTGGCTCTAACTGAGAAGACTGCTTGCCCAAATTTGCTTTGTCTGTATTGTATAATACAGTCCCCTCTAGTAGTTGCTCTTGTTATCCTGCTACCTCTACTATCTTTTTGTGCTATAAACTGATTCAAGGGAGGAGGAGCAAGCCCATTTAAAATCTTGAAAATGAGACAAGCATCTGCAAAATGTTTGAAATTATCAAAACTAAATAAATTATGCTTTTGTACAATATGACAGTGATGGTAGCTATTAGGCTTCCGGTCTAATACCTTTAGTGCCTGTTTATAAAGGGACTCAATAGGTTTTAAGATTGTAGAGCTTGTTTGTGACCAGCTTGTAAAGCAGTACGATATGTGAGAAAAGATCATTGCGTGCATGAAAATTTTGGCTGCAGCAGCTGTTAGATATGGTCGTATGTGTCTAAAATTAGCTAAGTTCAGTTTAACAGTACTTGTTACCTTTTTAACATGCTTTTTAAATGACATGTTTGAGTCTAAGATGATTCCAAGATATTTAGTATCAGACACTACTTTGAGCTTTTCTCCTCTGACCAGAACATCATCTTGAAATGCTTCTGTATGTTTTTGTGAAAAAAACATACAAACAGTTTTATTTACATTCAAGTGTAAGCATGAATTAGTTAGCCAATTAGATACAGGGATCATGGCTGCAGTTAACTCACTTGCAGCTTGCTGTTTATTTTTAGCATGCACATAAATAACGGTATCATCAGCATACATCTGTATGTTAGCAGATGAACAGACCGATGGCAGGTCATTAATGTACATGCTAAACAGAATAGGGCCTAATACTGACCCTTGTGGGACACCTGTATTACAATTTAAATATGTTGACTGAGTTTTCCCAATACGTACACTTTGTGTCCTATTTGATAGATATGAGTTCATCCATTTAATAGCATCAATAGAAAAATTAAAATTAGATAATTTAGATAAAAGTACCTCATGGTTTACAGTGTCAAACGCCCGCTTTAAATCCAGGAATACCGCTCCAATTACTCCACCTTTATCTAGTTTTGATTTTACGCTTTCAAGAAAATAACAAATAGCTGTTTCTGTTGAGTGGTTAGCACGAAATCCAAACTGCATCGGGTGCAGGGGAGCATAGCCCTTGTTCAAGTGAGCAGTCAGCTGCTCTACCACCCATTTTTCAGCCACCTTGGAAACCACAGGTAAAATACTAATAGGTCTGTAGTTTTCCACAGCTGTTTGGTCACCTGCCTTGAAAATGGGTGTTATAACAGCCGACTTCCATGCTCTTGGAAAAACTCCTTGCTTAATTGAGTGATTAATCAAATTAGCTATGGGGCTAGCCAAGATATCCTTATATGATTTTATAAAATTTGTGTCCAAACCATAAGCATCTTTTGCTTTAGAGTCTCTTATCGAACTCATAATGTTTAATACTGTAAATTCAGATATTTCTGCTATTCTAAAAATGGGTTTGGCATCATCAATAGGAGTATGTAAAGAAATCTGCGTGGAGTAATTCTTGCTCAGTTGCTCAACTGAGTTTATGAAGAAATTGTTAAAAGTATTTGCTATCATTTCATGATCCTCAGTTAAGATACCGTTCACTTTAACAAGATACCGTTCACTTTAACAACTAAACAACATTACAAACATTACAAACAAAAAACATGCACGTCCTGACATTAATGCTGAGAAAACAGAATACAAAACACCGCACTGGCCGAATACATTTGAGGAACTAGAGCGAAGAGTGAATGAAACTAAATGTGGTCAGAATGAGCACACTCGGCCACAGTCGCGGAGGAAAGATTAAACAGTGTTGCTCTCTGGTGAGATATGTGATCTTTGGGGCTGGTTGGATCAGAATCCACCGCCATGCTTCACAGTGAGGAAGTATGGTATTTTCGTGTCTCCACTAAACCTACATGTTGTGTTTTATTGTGGTCTTATTTCACCATATTATGCGGTCCCATTAAACGATCTAGCAGGCGCTTGAGTTCGTTGGTCCTTGAGTGCAGAGGCTTTCCTCCGACAGCTCTTCAAGAGTTTAAGAGAGACTTTATTGTCATTCAGCTCTATACAAGTACATATTGAAACAAAACAACGTTTCTCCAGGACCAGGACCAGGCTGCCTCACAGAACACAAGCGCAGATAAACAACAGAACAATAAATACAAGAGACGTTACTAATCTAAAGAAATCGAGGGAGGCTAGAGACAGTAGTAGTGTTGGCCAGTACATGGGGCAGTTAGCCTAGCGGTTAAGGTACTAGACTAGTAAACAGAAGGTCGCTGGTTCAAACCCCACCACTGCCAGGTTGTCTGCCACTGTTGGGCCCTTGAGCAAGGCCCTTAACCCTCAATTGCTTAGACTGTACGTTAAATGTTATGTGATGTGTGTTCATGTACAGTTCAGTACTACTGTGTATTGTTGTTTATTATTGTTTATTACAGGAATGTGTATTCTATAATTTAAGATTTAAGGCGAAATATACGTGTATTCATAACAAAAAAGAGTATTTAAGACATTTGAAAGGTTGAGTAAGGGGGGAGGTTGAGTAAGTTTGGGAGGTCTGGCATGGATTAATTCTATTTACATTATTTCTTATGGGAAAAATAGGTTTAACTAACGAACATTTTGACTTAAGAACAGCCCTTCAGAACCAATTACATTTGTAAGTCAAGGGTCTACTGTACTGTGCAAAGATTTAAGTAATATAGTCACTCGGTCGTTGTGTATTGGAGTTGTCAGAGTCCAGGGAACTTAGTACTGAACTGTAAACACTGTAATATTAACACTGATCTGTACCACAGTATTACACAATAACAGGGAAGTCACACAGTTCCCCTTTAAATCAAATGATCATCTGTGTGTGTGTGTGTGTGTGTGTGTGTGTGTGTGTTCAGATGTTTGAGAAACAGGAAGTGGAGAGGATCAGTGTGTTGCGGAACGTGATATGGACTCACCTAAATCAGCTCTCACAGCAGTGTGTGACCAGCGATGAGGTAAAAATCTGAGAGGACTCCGGGAGGCAAAAGCATCTACACCAACACCATTCATTCATTCATTCATTTGTCTGTTTTACCACCTTAATATGAAAGGATAGCCTGGTGGTTAAGTTACTGGAATAGCAATCAGAAGGTTGCTGGTTCAAATCCCACCACTGCCAAGTGTCCACTGTTGGGCCCCTGAGCAAAGCCCTTAACCCTCAATTGCTCAAAATCCTGCTCAGTCATAACTGTAAGTAGCTTTGGATAAAAGCGTCTGCTAAATGCCGAAAACATACATGTAAATGTAGTAATCGAAAGGTTGCTGGTTCAAGCCCCACCACTGTCAGGTTATCACTGTTGGGCCCTGTCGACCAGTTGGGGCGTCTACACAGATGTGCGATGGATTTATGCCCTGTCTAGGGTGTTTTTTTCAGGAAGTTTCCCGGGGGGGCCTGGACCAGTCGGGACCCTGACCACGATAGACATGATGCAAATGATATTCTAAAAATGTATTTAATGAAAATGAAATATAGGCGTCCACATACTTAAAATATTAAGTCATGTATTTCAGTCAGTCGTTCATAACTGCTTTAGCCTGATCAGGGTCACAGTGGGTCTGGCGCCACCTTTAAACACTGGCCAGAGGGCAGGATTCCACCCTGGACTGGGAGCCAGTCTACAGTGCAACGCACTCTTACACATTTACCTACACCTAGAGTCCACCTTCTGCATGGTTGAACTCATGTTGCTGTGTGTTGGTGCACCAGGTAGTGTTGGTGTTGTACTGCTTTAGGGTCCTGGGTTTAATCCTTGAATCCAAGCTGGTGCTCCAGTTTTTCCAGGTGATTAAAGAAATTGATTCCATTATGTGTGTTGGTTTCTCTAAACAGGTCCTAGATGCATTAGGTCAGTAGAACGTTCAGGTCGGAGTTTGGTACAGTGGCTGGTTCTTACAGGGTAGAACAAACGTCCATCACGTCTGGAGTAAAAGCTGTAGAACATGAGCTGGAATTTGCCAGTACTTGTCAGGAACAGGAATGTCGATAGGCTTGTAGAAACTGCTGAGTGGAGAACATTACAGACAGGAACATGCACGTCCTGAGAGAGTAACACTGAGGAAACCTACAGCGCACAAGCGGAATACAAAACAAAGCACTGGCTGATACGTCTGATGAAGAATGGAATGCAGTGAATGCACTGAAAATGTCCCTCAAAGACAATTGGTTGCGTTTAAGGGAGGGAAGGTCGGACTGGGTCTCTTCCCACTGCCGCTGCGATGTAGTGTGGGGGGGTCACGTGGAGCTTAGCATGTCTCTCTTTATGTGAACCCAACACTGGCAGGTGAGAAGAAGCGGCGCAGATTAGACACGTCTGAGGGAGTGTGTGGTGATCCGGCTCTCCTTGATCAGATCAACAAGGGGGAATTGGATATGACAAAAATTGGGAGATAAAGTGAAAGAAATCTAGAATTTGCATATACATCGATTAGGCATAACTTTATGACCACCTTCCTAATATTGTGTTGGTCCGCCTTTTGTAGCATGGGTCAAGGTTATGGAAATAAATAGCCGAACAGTTTAATCAGGGATTTTACCGTCTACAGTCCATAACATTATTAATTTTCTAGAGAATGCAGAGAAAAATCTGTGCATAAACGGCAGTATCGAATACCTGTGACCTTTGATCCCTAAGACAGCAATAAATACCATCATTTGGTGGTACAGTGGGACAACATGCTCTGCTATTGACAGGCTGGGAGCCTATACAGACATGATTGGCTATGTCTGAGGGAGGTGCTGCTGGCCTGTATGGTGCCCTCTACTGGCTGGTCGTGGTGCTCCTCAGAGATGGTGAATAATGGATCTCAGTGCACGACTCTCCGTACGCGTTACTGATCCCTGTAGTATTGAGTTAAATCGGTTCACTGTCCCAACTGACTAGAAAAGTTTCTTCTTTTTAAGTGTTTGTGCAGGAGCCTAAGATAATTTATCTGACCTTTTAATTCAAAGTCTAGAATGCAGAAGAGTAGCAGTGCGCTTTTTTCCTTCTCAAAATAAAAAAATAATAATAATGTAAGTGTAAATGTGGTAAACGTTACGCATTATGCACGCGATTAAATATCTAGTAACCTTAGACAGCAGTTACAAGCCACAAACAAAACTACTTTGATAGTCAAAGCACTCCGGTTAGCAGCTTGAATCACAGCGGGCAACCCTGGCCGCATGGCAGGAACTTCCTAGACTGGGTGCCGAACCATCGCAGGGCCTCGGCCACCCAGCATCCCCCTCAGACGCCCGGCTGGCTGATAGCACAGCTTCAAGATTCAAACTTGGGTTTCAGTGGTGGCAGGCTAGTGTAATAGACCGCTGCACCACCTGAGTGCTGTCTATTGGCCCTGACCTCATTCCCATCCAACATCTTGGGGATCAGAGCCCGGCCTTACTGGAACTTTTGTGGCAAAATGCAAGAATGGCAGAAGGATAGAGGCTGGTACACGGGCGAAGCAGCACCAAGTGAGGTTGGAGTTAACATTACAATGTGTGTGTGTGTGTGTTTGGCTTCAGCTTTATGAGGATGTCAGGAAATCTCTGGAGCAGTGTAACATCCAGGAGGACATCGAGCACTTCATCAACTTGAGAAGAACCGGAGACAAACCTCCAGGTGATCCATCATCTTCCACACCTTCTCACCTACCTTCATTTTCTGTTTACAGTCCGGTCCTAACAATTAACAATCTCGCTTCTGATTGGTCCTCAGCTCCTATACAGTACGAGAACTTCTACTCCAATCAGAGAGCGGTTCCTACCCGACAGCCGCCGTCTTTAACCCGGTCTGTAAACTCTTTAGCTTCCTCATGATGATAATGATGATTAGATCCTGTCATAATGAAGCCTGGGAGATAATCAGAACCCTGTTTTGTGATTTAGGAGAGCTGCACCCCAGTTACCCAACGCAGGAGGTACGAACCGGATTGAACATCCTCACAGCTCTCACACACAGGAGAACGTTTTTCATTTCCATGTTGTGGTTTTATTTACACCCGGGTGGTGCTGATGATTTGTTTTGCAGGTGATGTGACCTATGCGACTATAGAAGATCCAGGATACAGTCTGATTAAATACTAACAGAAAGGACGAGGTAAGAGTTAAACACCACATA
Source organism: Trichomycterus rosablanca (assembly GCF_030014385.1). Taxonomy (NCBI): domain Eukaryota; kingdom Metazoa; phylum Chordata; class Actinopteri; order Siluriformes; family Trichomycteridae; genus Trichomycterus; species Trichomycterus rosablanca. The sequence continues at coordinate 1,553,094 of NC_086005.1, forward strand.
ATCACCTTCTGTCAAATAAATAATCAGAGAAGCTAAATAAAAATATGTAAACTGGTGGCTAAAAGCTAAATCAAAATAAGATTGTGATTTAGGGCCACTTGGGTGGCACAGTGGTATAATGCGATCTCAAGCTCTTCGGTTTGAGTCTTAGCTGTGCTACGGGCCTGGCCCGGCATCTAACAGGCACAGTTGGCTGTGTCTGAGGGAGGGAGGGAGATGGGGATGAGTGTGTGTGAGTGTGTAGGTCTGTTATGTGTTATGCACTTTATGAATGAATGAATTTAGTGATTGATAAATTAACTAATAAATAAATTAAGGAATAATAACTGAACAAATAAGTGGATATATGAAAGGATTAATAAATAAATGAATGAATTAACAACTGAATGAATGAATAATGAGGTTGTTTGTGTTGTTCTGTTACAGAGACGCTGCACCCCACCATGCTGAACACTGCTGTATTCACTCATTCACCTGCTGTTAAACACATATTAATCCCTTCACACTAAACACACCATGTTTCTGTAACGATACACACACAGTATACACACACGTATACACACACGTATACACACAGTATACACACACACACCGTATACACCGAATACACACACACTGTAATACACTGTATACACACACACACTGTACACACACACGTATACACACAGTATACACACACTGTATTCACCGTATACACACACTGTATACACCGTATACACACACACACCGTATACACCGAATACACACACACTGTAATACACTGTATACACACACACACTGTATACACACACGTATACACACACACTGTATACACCGTATACACACACACACGTATACACACACTGTATACACCGTATACACACAGTATACACACACACTGTAATACACTGAATACACACACACACAGTATACACACACTGTATACACCATATACACACACTGTATACACCATATACACACACAGTATACACACACTGTATACACATACACATCATACACACACTGTATACACATACAGCATACACACTGTGTACACACTCCATATACACACACTGTATACATTGTATACACACACACCATATATACACACCGTATACACTGTATACACACACCATATACAAACCCTGTATATACACACATTGTATACACACACACCATATAAACACACCATATATACACACCGTATACACTGTATACACACATTGTATACACACACACCAAATACACACACCATATACACACACTATACATTGTATACACACACACCAAATACACACACCATATACACACACACTGTATACACACACCATATACGAACACATCATACACACTGAATACACTGTATACACACATTGTATACACACACACCGTATACAGTGTATACACACACACCATATACACACACCATATACACACAGTGTACTCTGTATACACATTGTATACTCACACACCATATACACACATTGTATACTCACACACCATATACACACATTGTATACACACACACTGTATGCAGTGTATACACACACACCATATACACACACCATATACACACAGTGTACTCTGTATACACATTGTATACTCACACACCATATACACACATTGTATATACATTGTATACACACCTTATACACTGTATACAAGCACGGTATACACACATTGTATACACACACCATATATACACACCGTATACACTGTATACAGACATTGTATACACACACCATACACACACACCATATATAAACACCTTATGCAGGCCTTTCTAACCAACATTAAAAACATTTGGGGTGCTACCACTGTAGCTGAGATCTCAAGCTCTTGGGTTTGAATCTCAGCTGAGTTTTTGACCTGACGCGATTGGCTGTGTCTGAGGAAGGGATGGGTCGAAGGGGCTTTGCATGGGTGACAACATGCAACCGGTGTTCAGCCAATGAGCATGTGATCGTCTGAGGCTCTTCTCTGTCAGGGAAATGGGAGAACTGGAAAAATTAGACAAATGCAAAAAATGAAGAAAAGTAGAAAGAAGAAGGGTGGGAGGTTTTAGATTTACACTGGATTATATTAGTAGTATATTTATATTTAAGAAGTGTAGCATATGCTTCCAGAGCATCATGATTGTGTTGATATTTTATATTTATTTGTTTCATTGTTTTGTTCACTCGTTTGTGCCTTATTTACTAAAAAGCTAAAATTTTGATGTGGAAAACAAACCAAAGAAAAATGATGAGTAACGAATGTTAATAACACGTCGGACAGAAAGACTCATCAGTGATTCGAAGCTGCACTGGGTAGAATTTTGATTCGTATTTATATCACAAATGAATGAAATGAAATGCAGCTCTTAAATTAACAGTCTGTATTTATTCAAATTCTACAAAACATCACAGATTTAAACACCTATGATAATTAATGCCAAAAATTTACATTAACTTGTAAGTTTGTGTGTAACGAGGAGGGTCGCGCCTCGGCATTGATGGCATTTTCCACCGGCCTGGTGCCGATGCTGGAACCAAAACCCCATAATATAATAACAATTATTATTATTATAGACCACTAACAGATTGAGGCTGATTTTGAAGCAGAATTGTCTCCAGTGCAGCTTTATTGAGGTGTGTTCTGTCTGTAAATGTCTGTAAATGCTGTATACAGGAGGTCAGTGAATCTGAAACACGGCTTCTTTAATAAATTAATATATTATTATTGTGATTTAAATAGTGTGAAGCTTTATATATTAAACAAACCTATTTATCATCCTTCTGATGGAAAACTGAGACACTTCAGGTCAGACCAAACTAAGAACAAGGTACACTATACTGTATGGCCAAATGTATTTGGACACCTGACCATGAGGTTGTTGGACGCCCCAGTGACAGAACAACAGCCCCTCTTTTGAGAAGACTTGTTACAAGATTTGGAAGTATGATGCCCATTTTTGCCCATTAAGTCAAAGTGTTGTATGGCTTGGTCAAGAAAGCCTCAGTTGATGTTCCAGTTCCAGAGCTCATGTCTTTATAGAGCTTGCTTTGTGCACAGTCATGTTGGAACAGGAAAGGACCTTCCCTAAAGCTGGAGGCCTATAATATAATATCCTTTATATAATTGGTTTATTATTCAGTAATTAAAAGATGTCCCGATACTTTTGTCCATATAGTGTACATAAAAAGTGTTGAGGCTCACTATGGTGTGAAGATACATGGTGGAGAACGTGTGCCACCCTGGGAGTGCACAGAGAACTGAGTATATCCAAACTGGGATCATACCCATCATTGGTTTACTCCATGTGGTGTCCACATATAGTCAAGAAGCCATTCAGGATTCAATTCAAGTAAGTGAATGTGCAAAAAATGTGGATTACGGTGTGTAAATAAATACTAAAACACACTGGTGTTTGGGGAACCCAGAGGAACCTGCAGTTGCTGTTAGTTTTAAGTTCAAGAACTGGTGCTGAACCAAGGACAAACCACAGAACCTCTATGTGGGTCTATGTTCTTAATGAAGTCAGAGGAACATGCAGGATTCATCAGTTGTGCTTCAAAACCCAAAGAACCTGCAGCATCTATTAGATAATTAGTATTTGGGAAAAGCCAGAGAATTTAGTTGTGTTTGGGAACCCAGAGGAACTTGCAGGATCCATCAGGTGTGAGTGAAGTTAGGGTCTTTCCATGAGGGTACGCTCTGGTCTGGACAGTACTGTGTTCTCTGATGGAGGTCTTAAAACACGCCGTGTCCTCCATACAGAAATGAGACGTTGATGGTGTCGTGGGTTTGAGAACCTGTAGTCCATGGAAAGATCCGAAGACACATACGGTCTCCGAGTGTAGACGTTGAGGGAAGTCTAGATCCTGGTCCAGCTTTGGTCTTTTTGTAGGACACCATCCCAGACTTTCTGTGAAGGAACACTCGTCACTGCTGGAGTCATGGTGACTCGGCCATAACTGTCTCCTCACGCGTGTGCTGGCGCGTTGTTCAGACCCCGGGGTGTACGGCTCTTCCTGTTCCTTTTCTGGCGGCGTATCTAAGAGCAGGGACTCCAGCCAGGAAGGCTGTGGTGATGATGGATGCCATTCAGCTGGTTCAGCACTCGGGGAATGTGGGTGTGGAACGGGAGCTACAGCTGGGTGTGATGCACATTCCTCGGGCTGAAGTTGGAGCTCCTGAAATGGAAAAAGGAAACGAGAATGAAGTCATGTGCTGTTGGGGTGGATTGACTGATACCTGAGGTCACAGTGCCCCCTGGTGTGCAACTTTTTTGTATTTACTCCAACAAGCCTCAATTGAGGTTCTGAGGGTCATCTGTAGACCAAAAGAACCCAGAGGAGCCAGCAGGCTCTGTCAAGTGTGGTTGAGGTACAGGTTCTTCCAGGAAGGAGCTTTGGTCTCAACCTTACTTTCCTCACTTCACACTCTAACAAAGTTGAACGCTCAAACCTTGGTGAGGATCCTGGAGACTATTACGGTGTTTTAAATAAATGCTGATGCTGCTGCATCTGAAGAACGTCTAGACTGAGAAAGATGAAACCCAGACGGCCTTCCTGACGGCATTCCTATTTCTATCTAAGCTCGGGACCGGCACTGAGAGCCCACTGACAAGTGCACCTCCCATTGGCTAGGCTGTTTTGACCACCCCCCATTTTCTTTAGAATAGGTGTATATGGCCAAAGGTATTTGGACACCTGACCGTGAACTTGTTGTGCATCCCATCTAAAAAACGAATGGTATTAAAACAGCTAGACCAACAGCCGCTCCTCTGAGAAGCTTCTCACAAGACTTTAAAGTTTGACGTCTGTGGGAATTTGTGCCCATTTAGTCAAAAGATGACAGCATTTGTATGATGTTCCAGTTTGTTCCAGAGATGTTAAGTGGGGCAGAGATGAGGGCTCTGTGCAGGACACTGGAGTTTCTTTAAACCTTCCCTAAACTGTTAACTACTGTTGTGGTAAAACATGAACTGTATCATTAGAAGGGGTGTCCCAATGTGTCCATGAAGTGTAGCAAAGCACCAGCACACCATCACACGTGAGTGTTGGTATGATGTTTTTTCACACATAATGATAGTCATGGGGTTCAAATTTTTATTGCTCTGTTGGTTAAATTACTGGACTAGTAATCAGAAGATCGCTGGTTCAAGCCCCACCACTGACAGGTTGCTACTGTTGGACCCTTGAGCAAGGCCCTTAATCCTCAAGTGCTTAGACAGTATACAGTCACAGTACTGTCAGTCACTTTGGATTAAGGCATCTGCCAAATGCTGAAAATGTACATTTAGAAACCTTGTTTCTCTAGGCCGGTAAAGAGTCCCATTGTAAATCTTTTTATAAACGAATGAACGTGTTCTGACTTACGTCGAGTAAAGCAGCGTAATGATCAGCTTGCTTAAGCAGCTCCATCAGCTGAGAGTTCCTCTCCTTTAGAGCTGAGATCTCCTCCTGCTTCCTCTGTAAAGATTCATGGAGCTACAGCGAGAGGAGATGATTCTCATTAGTAATCAGGAGCAACATGGTGGAACACCACAGCTCGTCATTTCAAGATGCAATACAAGTTTAAAATTAAATAATAAATGTTTACATTAACGTAAATAATCCAAGGATGTAGCCATGAGTTGAACATGGGGGGATAATATGTATTATGATCACAGCCTTGAATTAATCCACAAGACTTCTGCTTCAGGTTATTGGGTCTGGTTACTGAGTCTCAATGGGTTAATCATGTTATAACCCGGCGTTAGGTCCTACAGTAGGTTTTAAGATCAGCAGTATTATGCAGTAGTTTAATAACTATGATACTTTAAACTACTAGCAAGGTGGATTCTGAGCATCTGGGTTCGACTCTCCTCCGGTCACTGAATGGAGTTTCACATGTAAGTGTTTATTATTTCATTCCAAACACATGCCATTGAGTGGATTGGCTAGGTGTGATTTTGCATGATTGTATGTTGCAGGTATATTTATACTTTGCATCCAGTGTTTCAAGCTAACACACAGCCACCACAATCCTGACCAAAATTAGGTGGTTAATGATCTAAATAGTGGAAAATTAAAGCAATAGAGGAATGGAAGAACTCTTTGATCTCTTCCTCTCTCTTACCTGTCTGTTGATCTGGATGGTGTTATTCAGGTAACACTGAACAGGATCCACAACGTCCATCATGAGCAGCTCTGAAGATTCCACACAGACAGGAAAAATCTAAATGTCTCATTTTTATGTCATATGTCATGCATCAGTTATTATTTTGTTTCCATCAGACATGGAAAACTCTTGAGTGTGTCTAGAGCTGGAACTCTCAGCTGTGGTGGGTTAGCCATAGACTGTTACACCACCAGAGCACCAGTGTTTTAATGATTCTATAGAGTTTGGCCTCAGTGTATAAAATCTGTTGAGTTGGGTGGAAATCAGCATCAACATCAACTCAGATCATTTCAAGAAAGTTGCTTTTTACAAATCCTAATTCATTATGCAGTGAGTTAGCAGTCAGGAACTCAGGAGGTTTTGGTGCATCGGTAACATGATTCTGTGGTTAATTGTGGCACCTAAACATGGTTAAAGAATTATTTACTGACAGTGGAATCATAACATGTGATAGAGAGAATGTACCGTTTAAAATAGTGTCTAACTTTAGCCATTATTATTAGACAGTGGATGTATTATATGTATCTGAACTTACCTTGTTCTTAACTTCATCAGTTTGAACGCTGAAGCATAAAATGATGAATAGAATTCAGCGCGTGTGCAAACGGACGCTCGAGACACTAATGACTGAAGAGCTGCAGCACGAGCCGCGAGCTTTATGTGTGTGTGTGTGTGCGTGTGTGTGTGCGCGTGCGTGCGTGTGTAGTGAGCGCGTGCCTTACCGCGCGCTGGCTGGTTTGTATGTTGTGGTTGTTAGGGGTGAAGATGCCTTCAGTCCGCGCGCCTCAGAACATTCCATTCAGGATTCCCGCTTCTGCCAACAGACACTACTGACATTTAATACAGAAACTGCACAACTATAATAATATAATAATAATAACAGACACTACAGACATATAATATAATACCATAAACTATAATAATAATAATACCAACTAACAATAGCAGAAACTACACAACTATAATAATAATAACAATAATAATGATAATACTAATAATAGCAGAAACTACACAGCTAATAATAATATAATAATAATAATAATGATAATGATAATACTAATAATAGCAGAGACTACACAACTATAATAATAATAATAATACCAGAAACAATAATAATAATAATAATAATAATAATAATAATAATAACAGACACTACAGACATATAATATAATACCAGAAAGTATAATAATAATAATAATACCATAAACTATAATAATAATAATAATAATACCAACTAACAATAGCAGAGACTAGACAACTATAATAATAATAATAATACCAGAAACAATAATAATAATAATAATAATAATAATACCAGAAACTACAGTACTAAAATAATAATAATAATAATAACAATAATAATAATAATACCATAAACTACACAACTATAATAATAATAATAATACCATAAACTACACAACTACAATAATATTAATAATACCATAAACTACACAATTATCATAATAATAATAATAATAATAATAATAATACCATAAACTACACAACTATAATAATAATAATAATAATAATAATACCATAAACTACACAACTACAATAATATTAATAATAATACCATAAACTACACAATTATCATAATAATAATAATAATAATAATAATAATACCATAAACTACACAACTATAATAATAATAATACCATAAACTACACAACTACAATAATATTAATAATAATACCATAAACTACACAACTATAATAATAATAATAATACCATAAACTACACAACTACAATAATAATAATAATAATAATAATAATAATAACATAAACTACACAACTATAATAATAATTACAATAATACCATAAACTACACAACTACAATAATATTAATAATAATACCTTAAACTACACAACTACAATAATATTAATAATAATACCTTAAACTACACAACTACAATAATATTAATAATAATACCATAAACTACACAACTACAATAATGTTAATAATAATACCATAAACTACACAGCTACAATAATAATACCATAAACTACACAACTATAGTCATAATAATAATAATAATAATAATAATAATAATAATAATAATAATAACAGAAACTAATAAAACAACAATTACAATAATTAATCTACAGAGATTTTTTATTGTCCTAATTAAGCTCTCGTGGAAGGCGGACGCACTGTTCCCTGCTCCCTTATCTCTCCTGCTTGGCTTCTTCTGTATATATTGTCTCGTCTACTCTACTCTTCAGAGATTCTCTTAGCACTGCACTTTGAAGAACAAATTATGGATTTGGTTAAATGGTCTCTGAATGCTATTGACACCATCTTCTCAACGAGGAGTTCGGGTTCGGGAAAACCCACATGCCCCGGCGGAACGCAGATGGCGGGATACGCGATGGACTCGTGGGAGAAGTGGAGAGTCGTGTGCCTGGCACCTCTTTCGTTAGAGGACATAGAAGATGTTTACCTATTCGGAACTGTGATTGTGGGGTTTTTGCTGATTGGATTAGGCTTTACTCTGCTGTATCAGGAAATTAAAAGAGTTGGGTCAGTTGTCAAGGGTCCCCAGAAACTGCCCAATTTGATTGATATGATGGGCAAAGCCGTCGGAACTCAGACTGTGACTATGAATCGCAATATGGAATTTATCTTGGTGAAACTAGCGGCTTTGCAAAGGGATTTGAATCAGAGACCGAATCAATCGCAGAGCATGTGTTAAGGAAATTTTTAACCGTGTTCGGATTACAAAAACAGGTCATTTCTGCTCTTTGGCTTTCCCTGCTATCAGCATGGCCTCGCTGATAAGGAAATTCCTCCGGAAGATCTGCGCTAAGGGTCATCTCACCCTCCCTCCACTGTTCTATGTTGACTGTTTTCATTCTGGGCAGCAACTGCTGTGTCGCCATCTTATCGCGTACTTTGTACAGACTTTTTGCAGGAATGAAAGAACTGACATTTTCCCAACCCATCACCCGACGCCTTCCAAACTAAGCTTAACCCCACCAATACGGCGAGACGGGTCTTAGCGCGCGCCGATCGGCTGCGAACCGCAAGATGGCTGCTTGTCGTAGTTTGGTTACTTTTCCAATCCCAACATCCCTACCTGTGGCTTGTTGTGTGACTATGTTATGTTTGTCATGTTTATGTGCTTGTGTGCTGAATGGAGCTTATCTCCTTCTTTCCCAATGTGGTCATTATTTCTTGTTTCTTCTAGAACTGCATTTCGTTGCCTTGTACTTGTACATGTGTAATGACAATAAAGTTGAATCTAATCTAATCTAAAAAATATCTAATTAGATTGCTAAGGCGTTTATTTATTAATTATTTGGACTTTATTTCACAGCCAGGCAAGTTTGCTGCAGGACCACAGGTTTGGAACGTCCAGACAATACTTCCAGTGGTGTCTCTAGGAATGTTCAAGGTAAAAATCTTCTACCCATTAGTGAATAAAATGGTCTCCTCCTCTCAGCTCATTAGCTTTCACCATGGTTGCTATACCCTGAACATTTGAATCTCAGGCTGGTGTTTATTTTACATTAACATTATCGGCACTTAGCGGACACTTTTATCCAAAGTGACTTACAGCATTGTGACAGTATACAGTCTAAGCAATTGAGGGTTAAGGGCCTTGCTCAAGGACCCAACAGTGGCAACCTGTAGTTGAACCAGCAACCTTTGGAATACTAGTCCAGTACCTTAACCACTAGGCCAGAACAGTCCCACTATAAAACATTTATAAAACATATTACAACTGAAGCAGATGAGGGCTGGTTATTAAGTCCCAATGGGTTAATCATGTCATAACCCAGCATTAGGTCCTACAGACTAGAGATAGTAGGTTTTAAGATCACTAGTATTATGTAGTGGTTGAATAACCATGATATGGCAGCCTAAAAAATATCCTGCTATAAATATAAAATACTACTTAATCTTGATAAGTAATTAATACTTGATAAAGACTTCATTTAGCAATATATGTTTGGGGGATTGGGAATCGTTAAAAAATATATAAATACTATATTTAGAATAATATTACTAAATTTTTTATATAATCACATATTGTAGTTAAAAGCAATAGTATTTCTTCCACGTACTACTATAGTAGTAGTATTTTTTACTACTACTCACCATTTTCTGAGGAAAATGTTATACTTTCTACTTACAGTTACATTTTTTAAACTGACTAGCTTTTCTAGATTAGAAAAAGTTGTTTGTTTAAACAATTTTTAAATAAAATATCAGCTTTTATTGTCACCAAGTTCAGTCTAACTTCAGTAGTTTGCATGTGAATGTGAATAGTAGGTAATGAGTCGATTCTCTGAATCCAGGCATTGACAGCTGAATCGACTCTGAAGCTTTTCAGGTGCACGCGCTGTTTAAAACCCGTGTCGTTTCATTCAGGTTTCGCGGGCAAAATTTAAATCATCAACCGACCAACGGAAAAAACGGTCGTTTTGAGGCAGAGCTTCAGTACTGAGAGGAACAACATGGTTCTACACCACAGGAACATGGAAATAACACGAAATATTACTATAACAGAAGGTAAACTAAGTGGAAATGCCACATAAATGCCAAAGTGGGTGGAATAATGATGGTGAGATTGAAACAAACAACCCAAAAACCCTTCAAATATTTAACATTATGTCATGACTGAAAGGAACCATGAAGAATTTTACTAGCTCTATTTGATAGATAGATAGACAGATAGATTGATAGATAGACATACAGTCAGATAGATAGATTACATGCCTTGCTTAAGGGCCCAACAGCAGCAACCTGGCAGTGGTGGGGCTTGAACCAACGACCTTTGGATTACTAGTCCAGTACCTTAACCACTAGGCTACAACTGCCCTAGATGTGTACACTTATTTCAGTATTTACCTGAATAATGGGTATATATCAACACTGCTAGACTTATCTTGGCCTTTATTTACATATATTAATAAATCTGCGTATTATACTGGGGGACTGTAATGTTTGGCTGTTTTTAACGATAAGAACTGTATAATAGCAGAGCTTTAAATAATCCTAACCCAAAGCTTTAAGTTTTCTAAACAGGATTTGACAAGATTTTGGATTATGTTGGGGAATTTGTTCTCATTTAGTCACAAAAGCATTTGTAAGGTCAGACACTGTTGTTTAAAAATGCATGGCTCGCAGTTGATGTTAATTCATCTCAAAGATCTTCAGTGAGGCCTTTTCCCAAACTGCAATATCTTTGACCCAAAATTGTACTTGACAGTAGGAGTCACATCCAGCCATTGCTCCAGCAGATTGTCTGTAGGGTGCCCTGAACAGGCTGGAGTCTAGGCGTCCCTGTTTGAGTCTCAGCGTCGGTGGGCTAATATATTAACCTGCTGCTCCATACAAGTGCTAAATATGTTTTTGAAAAGTATACAATCTGAAAAAGTCGTCTAACTGCAATGCTCATACACACCACACAGGATTAAGATAATTAAACAAACTACTACAGTGTTAAAATACTTTTATTCAGATTTCACAATGCATGTAAACACAGTACAGGAGAATAATCTTCTTCTCCCACTGAGAAGGTAGGAACGGTCCCTCACCTTTCTGAAATGTCTCAGTATCATTCTTATCTCCAAGGATGTGGATTATTCCCTCTCTAACAGTCCTGATTCAGCTCACACACCCAGTTACAGTCTGTTTGTCAATCGGTAACCGAAGCAGCCTCAGCGTGGAGCATTCTCAGATTTAATCAGCTCAATGATGATCTGTATGGTCTTTTCGTCTGTGGAAAAACAGGAAAGTCTTACATATGACCGATATCAAAACTAATCACATGAACAAAACGTCACCACCTAAACCCAGACACCACCAAATTCTGAACTTTGATATTCAGATATGTCTGCAAATGTCTCAACTAGTTATTTATTTAAGTTTTAACAGCATGTTTAACACAGATCTGTGTCAGTCATGGCATGATTGGTGTTAAGTTTTATTCTGTTGATTATTTCTTGTCTCCTCAACTAGTTAATTTAAAAGAACTTAAGTAAACCATCCTTTTCCATTCTTACCTAATACTGTAATAATTAGAAACGTCTGCTGTGAGTGTGTAGATGTGAATTACCTTCCGGACTGAGTTTGGGATTGGCCAGCTTTCGCTCCAACAGTAAGTCAAGGAGCTGACGCAGGTGTTTGAAGATCACACCAATTCGAACAGGAGCCTGAATAAAGAATAAAACATTTTATTAAATAAAAATCACACATACATCTGGAATTTTCATCCATTAAATTAAAGCTAAATACTGGTAAACCAGTATGATCGGACATACCCAACCAGTGAGACATTTGGACACAGCTGGTTGAGGCTTATCTGTCCACGTTGGATGGCTTTACTGACGCAACCCTCTTGTTTATTAGGGCTTGGGACTAAAACTAGGAATCGAACTCCCGGAACTTAGGCACTGCTGTGTGGCTCTTAACATAACATCAGATTAACTCACTTGGATTAAGCGTGTCCAAACATTGTTGACTGGAACTAAAACACATTAACTGTGTAAATTTAGTACAAAACACAGTAATTAAGTGAACACATACTGTACATGTACCAGCACGTACACAGCTACCTGTTTTACCCTCGTGTCCAGGGTGCACTTACATTTCAGCACTATTTCATGAATATTCATTTAAGCTAATTGCACTGATAGGACAGGACAATAATAAAGTTCCTCCATGTTGTGATCTGACTTTTGACAGGCACCCAAACAGTAAAAGCATCACTAGCTAAAGAATCAAAAGCATGATGAGACCTGAAAGTGAATCCATCCATCCACAGAGACGAGTCTCTCCCGGTGTTGAACATCGATATCTCCTCCAAACAGCAGGATGGGGAACGGAGAGGTGAGGGTGGTGTCTCGCAGGTAGACTTTAGAATATTTCACCTGTGAGTGACACAGCAGTCAAATCAGATCTGTGTAAACCAATAACGGTCTGTAATCAGATCATGTTTAACACCTAATACTGACTGCATATTACATTCATTCACATGTACAAATTAAAAGCTCAAGGATGGCATCATATTATGGACAAAAGTGTTGGGACATGTGGAAAATGTTAACAGTACAAGCAATTTTGCATTTTCCATTGTTGTGTTGTGAACACTAGTGCTAGTTAGCCGAGTCGCTCACGCCGCCGTACCTTCTCCTGGTAGAGCAGCCAGCCGTGAGTCTGCAGGTTGCGGTTAACAGAGGACGGATGGACCTGTGCTTTCCCCTGCGGCGTCTCCACTGTGCACGCTATACGCTCCTCGGGCAGGACGGACGGGGTAGGAATGATGCGCCCCACGTTATCGTAAACCCCTGCACTCAGAACGGCCACTATAACCGGCACTTCCTGTTTGGAGAAGGACATGGAGGACGAGGATGTAGAAGTGTTCAGTCCAGTCTGCTGCACCATTCGGACCAGCTCCTGCTTCACGTTCTGATGGAGGCAAAAAGAAAGAAATGCCAAGTGAATATACGTGAGTTTTAAATCTACTTTTGATACGCTTATCCCCCCATATACAGTGGCGTGAAAAAGTAATCACCCCCCTTTTGGGCCAAATGATTCAGGTCTGATTTTACATTAAAGGAAGATAATTTCATTTACTTAGGGAAGCTAAGGAGCCACGGTGGCTAAGTGGGTAGCACTGTCGCCTCACAGCAAGAAGGTCCTGGGTTCCATCCCCAGGTGGGGTGTCTGCGTGGGTTTCCTCCGGGTGCTCCGGTTTCCTCCCACAGTCGCTAGCCGCTAGGATGCATAAACCAGTGCATTGTAGTGCCGGTCACAAGCCCGGATAAATAGGTAAGGTTGTGTCAGGATGGGAATCCGGCGTAAAAACTGTGCCAAATCGGTAGTGTGGATCGTGATCCGCCGGCGACCCCTAGCGGGAGCAGCCGAAGAATAAGACGGAAGCTAAGGAGCAGTAAGGGTTAAGGGCCTTGCTCCAGGGCCCAAAAGTGGCTGCATGGCAGAGCTGGGATTCAAACTCTCAACCTTTTAGTTGATAGCCCAAAGCCCTACCCACTAGGCTACCACTGTCCCGTGCGTTGGATCAGGTTTTGTTTAATGTGGCTAATAGGCAATAATAGATGCAATCAGTAGATTCTGTCACCTCGATAGTGATGAGAGCGGTTCGGTTCAGGAAGTGTTTTCTGCAGAAGGCCATTTCAGTACGTAAACCATCCTGACATGCTTTCTTCCATCTGCAAGGAACGAAGGAAGAGTTCAGCCCCACTGAAACATCCATTCAGTATTAAATAAGTATTCACCCGCTCACTAGCCCACCACCACCACGTCTGATCAGAGTAGGCTGGATGGGGTTTGGTCACATACCCTAGGTAAGCATTATAGATGGTCAGATGATCTGAACTGGACATGGATAGAGCGTCTCTGGCCAGGTTGGCCTCCTCCTTTCTGTTCATGGGGGTGGAGAACGGCGATTTCTCAGACATGGCTGCAGCTATGGTGGCCTGTAGGGACAGAAATCGTCATTTCGATGAATAATTAGAGCAGAGACGTATATATGCACAGACCTTTCAGGCAGGTGAAGTTCAAAAGCTAAACTTACGATGGGTTCCAGGCAGCCAAGCACCGCCCCGAAGACGAGCATCTTGCCAATCTTGGCGTCGACGGGCAGTGAGGCGAGGTGGTGGCCCAGCGGGGTGAGAGTGTAACTCTCTACCTGACACGCACCAATCTTTCTCAACACACTTACTGCATTACACACAGCCTGCTGAGGGGGCGCGTCCAACGCACGGGACAGGAAGTCCTCCGGGGAACCATACTGGCATTTCTATACACACACACACACACACACAGTTATATCATCTAAACTGAGATTCTTCCTAAAAAGGCAAAGATCTACTTGATCAGTGTGTGTAGTTTTGAAAGCATGTAAAACCCTTTCACATACGCATGTTCCATGTAGTATTAACCAACAATTTACACAGTCAGCACTGTGTCTAAATTCACCCCGGAGTTAATATGACAAGCAACCAATTACTGTACAATTTACACGTAAATACCAGGTCACGTAAAACGATAACGTTTACAAACATATTTCGATTAAATAAGTACACCACAAAGTTGGGTGGCACAGCGGTAAAATACACTAGCTCACTACCACTGAGATCTGGGGTTCAAATCTCATAGGTGCTATCAGCCAGCCAGGCATCTACACAGACAAGATTCAGTATGTATATATGGGGCTGCCGGACAGCCATCGGGAGGTGCACTTGTCAATATAAATAGCTGATAAATAGGAGGTTTGTGTGAGAAAGGCATCCACTCCAGTTTACACTCCTCTGATAATTATTTTTAAATTTTGCCCATATTTATTATTCAGATAATGTTAAAGATAGTGTTTTTCTCCCAATTTAGCGTAGTCAATTTGTCTTCTGCTGCTGGGGATCCTCGATTTTTTTGTGCAGCCCTTAACGGAACCCTTTTCCACCCATAAACCCTGCACTGGCATCTCTATCCGCCAATCACAGTCCTTACACACCGTTTGATGACCCCGCCCACATATTTCGGTCATCCCTCCCTGCAGGCACTGCCAATTATGCCTGCTAGATGGCGCCCAGCCAACTGGTGGCAACGCCGAGATTCAGAACTGCTCGGTTGGGCGCTAGCTGGTGTGCTGGCAGAATATCATAATACCATTATTGTTTAATTGTAGGCGAGTTTGGCGAGTCATGACCGGCTACGTCTGAGGGAGCGGCCGAAGCCAAGCGATGGATTGGTGCCCTGTTCAGGGTAAACCTGCCTAGCATCCGGTGTTTTACAGTGGACCTGAACCTGCTGTGACCCTGACCAAAGACAAAGCAGCTGATTTCTGGTAATCAAATTGTCTAATGGCTCCATCAACCTACGTAAGACTGAACTCAAACAGGAGAAATTATGTCATTATTATAGTAATTATTCCAATATTGGACCTATAAGTACAAGATAATGTTCCTGGTGAACTCACATGTTCACACCTTCCACAAATCCACCTAATCTGAGGTGTTTTGAATGTTAGATTGTATGCAACTTGCGTTCGAGAGACCTGACCCACTGCGCAGCTAACCATCACTAAGCCATGACAGTGTGGGAGGTTACGAAAGTGAAAGTTAAGCGCTATCAATAACATGTGGAAGCACCACTTTATTAATATTAATAAAAGTAAAAGTAGGGTAGATAAGACGTGTCACCATGATGTGGAGGCAGAGCTCTTCCAGCGGAACTCGGAGGATCTCGGGTTTGGAGTAATCAACAAAACTATTAAATCTGTAGAAAGACAAAATCCATTGCTGTCCCATTTCTTTTAATACAACCACTGAGACTCAGAATGTTTAAACATTTAAATAAAAATATAATATGACCACAAACTTACAGTTTTATCAGTGTTTAAGGTTTAGTTTCATCTTTATTTGTATGAATATGTGAACATACAATTACTGACTGTAGCCCATCTGATGATCTGTACACTTCGTCACCCTCTCTACAACATCTTTAAAAAAACAGACCCCCACAGACCCGCCTTGAGCAGATAATGTTAAGGTGGTGGATCATTTTCGACACTGAAACAACACTGACACGTTAAGGACCTGGCAGCATGAGTTGTTCTAATATGAGTGCAGCAGGTGCAGCAGTGTTGGGAATTTTTAAATACTGCATTGTCATGACATGTGTTCATCTTCCTCTATCTTTTTTTTTTTACTTTCAGATCACAGGACGCTGCTGGTTTTATATTTTTATCCTCTCCTTCCAGCATTCATACTGAGGTGTGAAAAAATCCCAACAACACTGCTGCACCTGCTAGACTCATATTAGAACAACACACACTTCACTGTGTCGTTACCATGTCAGTGTGAGGATCCACCACCCGAACATCATCTGGTCAGGGGGGGTCTCGTTCCTATAATAGATGTGGTAGAGGGGGTTGACAAAGTGTGCAGATCAAGATGGGCTACAGTCAGTAATTGAAAACCTCAAAAGTTCATCTGTATGTTAGATGCTTATTAAATTGTTAATGAATGTATATACGAGACAGGTGAACCAGGGCAGTAATAGCTCAGTGGTTTAGGTACTGGACTAGTAATCAGAAGGTTGTCAGTTCAAGCCCCAGCACTGCCAAGCTGCCACTGTTGGGCCCCTGAGCAAGGCCCTTAATACTCAATTGCATACCCTTTTTATATTTACAAATATATTAATCCCTTCAATGTAATAAAAAGCTAAATACTCTGAAGTCGTGATGCTATTCGGTGTTTCTCACCTGCCGTTTGTGTAGAGGCGAAAACAGAAGCCGTTTTGGACACGCCCCGCTCTCCCCTGCCTCTGAAGAGCACTGGCTTTACTCACAAAGGTCTCCACCAGAGAACTCATCTGACTGCTCTCATGGTACCTGCACACACACAAACACACACACACACACTCTTTATTTTACACAGAATGTACAGTACAATATATGGCCGAAAGTATTCGGACACCTGACCGTGAGATTGCTGAGCGTCGCAATTAAAAAACAAACAGCATTAAAACAGAGCGACCTCCGTGTGATCTCTTCAGGTAGATAAAACAGTCATTCTTGGGGCGCCCCGGTGGCGCAGCGGGATATTCCGCTGGCGCACCAGCACCGAATTTCTGAACTCCTGGGCTGTACACGTGTAAAGAAGGCGTGGGCAGCGGCGTGCTCTCCTCGGATGCAAATCCGGAGTCTGTCAGCAGCGGAAGACAAATTGGATGCACTACATCGGGAGGTAAAGTGGGGAGAAGATGCGTTAAAAAAAATAAGGCATTCTTCTGAGAAGCTTCTCACCAGACTTATGATTTATGATGTCTGTGTGTGGGAATTTGTGCCCATTCAGTCAAAAGATGACAGCATTTGTATGGCTGGGCACTGATGTTGATGTTCCAGAGCTGTTGAGTGGGGCACATCAGGGCTCTGTGCAGGACACTGGATGTCTGTCCCTGTGGGTGTCCCAATACTTTTGTCCTTATAGCATATAATAAAAATGTTATAAGTCATCATGTACCGATTCTCTTTAGTTTTGCCCGTGTCGATGACGAACACCACATCTGGAATAGTGACTCCAGTCTCAGCGATGTTGGTAGACAGCACGATCTGAAACACACACACACACACACACACACCAGAGACACGTATGACAAGGTTAACTTCTAGTTTCTTAGGAAATGACGTGACTTTAAGCTTTAAAAACGTAAATGCCTCCCTAAAGCCAGTCTTAGGTTTGTCTGTCTAAATAAAGTCCACACATGAAATATGCAACTAGTCGCTGTGTCTGTATTTCGAATAATCAAAGGCGAAGACTACAGTGATATTAAATGAAATTTAAAAAATTGTACTTTATGATGCACTACATGGACAAAAGTATTGGGACACCCCTTGTAATTATTGAATGAATGTGTTTCAGCCCCAGCAGTTGCTAACAGGTGTGATAAATCAATGATATAACGGAAAGGATATGCTTCCAACTTTGCAGCAACACTTTAGGGAAGGCCCTTTCCTATTCCAGCATGACTGTGCCCCTGTGCACAGAGCAACAATAACTGAGGCGTTCTTTATTTATTATTATTTTTTTTAAATAATTTTTTTAATAACTTGACGATCACACACTCCGCCGCACCCCCTCCCGTCTCCATGCAGGCGCCACCGACCAGCCAGCAGAGGGCGCAACCGCCCCAGTCCTGAGAGAGCATCCCCTCCGGTCTCAAAAGCCTCGACCGGTGAAGGCAGAGCTGGATTCGAAACGACGCACTTTCGAGATCCAGCCCTGGTTGCAGTGCGTGTCTTTACCGCTGCGCCACCTGAGCGGCCACTGAGGCGTTCTTGATCAGCCAACGTCAGTAACCAGCCATATAAATGCGGTCATATTTTGACTGAATGGGCACAAATTCCCATACACAGACACACTTCGAAGTCTTGTGAGAAGCTTCTTAAATAAGCAGTCGCTCTATTTTAACAGCATTTGTTTTTGAAACGGGACATCTCTAAAGCTTACAGTCAGGTGTCCAAATACTTTTGGCCATTCAGATATCCTTTAGTTTTTTCAGGATTAGTCCCCAATTACATAGAAATCACATCTGCTGAACCCAACAGCTGCAGTACCTTCCTGGCTCCTGGAGGGGCCGCTATAAACGCCGCAGCCTGGTCCTGAGAGGAAAGAGTGGAGTGCAGAGCCACCAGCTTATACCTGCAACATAACGTCATCATTAAAAATATGATGATGTCAAACATGCATGAAGAAAATGAAGCTTAATAAATCAAGAAAAACGTTCTTCTAACGTGAACACGGCACAGTGGATGATTACCTGTCTTTAGAATTAAACCTCCTGTCGGTTTTGAGCAGGTCGTAAAGTTGCTGAATGTGAGCCAGTCCGGGAAGGAAGAGCAACACGGCACCAGGGGTCGATGCAAACTGGGGCGACTTATCTAGGACCAGCACACACACACGTCATAATAAACATTCCACAATATCTACACAGTTTTACCCTGAATGGTTGTACTAAAAGATTTTTATGTATTCATTATAGTTTATTGCCACTTTAGCACACAGAGACCATACCCATGTTTAAATCGTACAGTTTAAATCCTAAATACAGAGTTTATATGACTGCAATAATTATATTAGGTGCTTTAAATTAGGTTTCTGAACGTCCAAAATGTTTTCTTCTTTGTAGTACATTTGTGTTATGGAGCCAAAGATAGATGGATGGATGGATGGATGGATGGATGGATGGATGGATGGATGGATGGATGGATGGATAGACGGATAGATAGATAGATAGATAGATAGATAGATAGATAGATAGATAGATAGATAGATAGATAGATAGAGATGATAGACAGACAGACAGACAGATAGATAGATACATAGATAGACAGATAGATAGATAGATAGATAGATAGATAGATAGATAGATAGATAGATAGATAGATGATAGATAGATGATAGATAGATAGTAGATAGATGATAGATAGATAGATAGATAGATAGATAGATAGATAGATAGATAGATAGATAGATGATAGATAGATAGATAGATAGATTGATAGATAGATGATAGATAGATAGATAGATAGATAGATAGATAGATAGATAGATAGATAGATAGATAGATAGATGATAGATAGATAGATGATAGATAGATAATAGATAGATAGATGATAGATAGATGATAGATAGATAGATAGATAGATAGATAGATAGATAGATAGATAGATAGATAGATAGAGATGATAGACAGACAGACAGACAGATAGATAGATGATAGATAGATACATAGATAGACAGATAGATAGATAGATAGATAGATAGATAGATGATAGATAGATGATAGATAGATAGATTGATAGATAGTAGATAGATGATAGATAGATAGATAGATAGATAGATAGATAGATAGATATGATAGATAGATAGATATGATAGACAGACAGACAGACAGATGATAGATGATAGATAGATACATAGATAGACAGATAGATAGATAGATAGATAGATAGATAGATAGATAGATGATAGATAGATAGATTGATAGATAGTAGATAGATGATAGATAGATAGATAGATAGATAGATAGATAGATAGATAGATAGATAGATAGATAGATAGATAGATAGATAGATAGATAGATAGATAGGAGATGATAGACAGACAGACAGACAGACAGATAGATAGATGATAGATAGATACATAGATAGACAGATAGATAGATAGATTAGATAGATAGATAGATAGATAGATAGATAGATGATAGATAGATGATAGATAGATAGATTGATAGATAGTAGATAGATGATAGATAGATAGATAGATAGATAGATAGATAGATAGATGATAGATAGATAGATTGATAGATAGATGATAGATTAGATAGATAGATAGATAGATAGATAGATAGATAGATAGATAGATAGATAGATAGATAGATGATAGATAGATAGATGATAGATAGATAATAGATAGATAGATAGATAGATTGATAGATAGATAGATTGATAGATAGATAGATAGATAGATAGATAGATGATAGATAGATAGATGATAGATAGATGATAGATAGATAGATGATAGATAGATGATAGATAGATAGATAGATAGATGATAGATAGATAGATAGATAGATAGTTTATTCATTAAGGAAATTATTGTTATCCCGAAGGAAATTATTGTTATAATTATTACCTATTATTATAATTACAATGTGTTTTTAGACAGGATGAGACCTGGTGCCGAGCAGCCACTGTTGGACCCTTGAGCAGAGCACTTCACCCTCTCGGCTTCAGGAACGCTGTACAATGGCTGGCCCTGCACTCTGACCCCCCCCATAATTGCATCTGATTCATGCTTCAAATCTCCAAATAACAAAGATGCTCCATTGGATTCAGATCTGATAAATAGGGGAGGCTGTTAAACTACACTGGATTCATTGTAGAGTTTATGGAACCAGGTAGAAATGATTGTGACCACAAGCATACGATCAGCGACTACATACTCGGGCTGTGGTGTTAAATTAAATCACAATTTGGACGTTGCTTTTTTTTTTTTTTACCTTTCTAAACTGGTTTGTGTGTGTGTGAGAGTGTTAAAGCCTCGCTGTAGTGAGGATTACCCAGGTAGTCGAGCAGATCCAGGATCAGCTCCATGTTGATCTTGTTTGGGTTCATGTGCTGCAGAGCATGACGAGTCCGTTTGCTGAAATGATCCAGCTCTGGTCCCAAATCGTTGCATGAACCGGGGTCCCGCGTAATCGTCTCCTGATCACACATGCGTTTTATTTATTAAGAGTACAACGTAAACATCGATTGTGAGTTATTTACAATATAATCATGATATTCCATGTACAGTGACATGTTGTGGAAAGCACCACTGATACCAGCATGAATTATTTTGGTCCAGCCCCCCCATCCAAAAAAAAGCTTTGTGGAAAGGACTGAGGAGCTTTTGAGACTCATTAATAGCTTTTATCCATAAGCTATTACAGACAACACCACATGTCCTCGTCTCATTTCATACATTCACGTACCTTGCCAGGACCAGTCCTGGAAATATAAAGACCCTGTCCAACCTTCCCTCCCCTAAACACGGCCGATTGTGTTTGTGTGCTCGCCTCGGCCAGATTCAAACCCGCCGGTTTTACCACTCCACATTGGTGTGCTAAACCAAGCCTGGTCTTGTTCAGTTTACTTATTTATTAGGATTTTAACGTCATGTTTTACACTTTGGTTACATTCATGACAGGAGCGGTAGTCACTCATCACACAAGATTAATCAGTACACACGTCTTTGGACTGTGGGAGGAAACCAGGGCTCCCGGGGGAAACCCACACAGACACTGGGAGAACATGCAAACTCCATACAGAAAGGACCCGGACCATTACACCTGGGGATCGAACCCAGGACCTTCTTGCTGTGAGGCGACAACGCTACCCACCGAGCCACCGTGCCGCCCCTTGTTCAGTTAACTGAATGAAAATGGTGAATTAATTGATCTTGTTACTGCAATGGCATTAGTTTCTGTAAGGGTTATATGTGTGTTGAATAACTTTGTTCCTGGGATGAACTATGTATTAAAGAAAGTGTGTGTGTGTGTGTGGCACCTGGTGCTGCAGGGTTTTTCCTCCTTTCTGCGTGATGGAGATGCTGACGTCCTCCTCTTCCTCTACAAATCTCTGACTGTACTCAGATTCCTGGTCCAGTACGTATCCTGTCTCCTCCACGATGTCCTCCAGGTGAAACACCTAACACAGTTTTTTTTTTTTTAAGAGAGTATCGTTAAAATGTTCGACTGCACCCAGACACTTCTCAGATCAGATTGGTTTTGTTTTGTCTTTAATGAAGACAGACGCTGAGAGACTGACCTCTACAGGGAAGGTTTTGCCGGGGATGCTGACGATGGGACAGCGGTTAAAATACTTAGCAAACTTATTGCAGTCTGCCGTAGCGCTCATGAGGACGAGCTGCAGGTCTGAGCGCTTCTGGATCACGTCTCTCAGAATGGTGAGGAGAAAATCCGACTGTACACTGCGCTCGTGAACCTGAACACACACACACACACATACATACAGCATAACAATACGAAGCTTATCAAGCTTAAACCTTCCCGTCTGAGTGAGTAAGTGAAAGTACCTCGTCCACGATGATGTGTGTGATGGAGGAGAGGAGCGGCTCCTGTTGGAGTTTTCTCAGCAGGACCCCGGTGGTGCAGTACAGCAGGCGTGTAGAGGAGCTAGATCGATTCTCCATTCGGATCTGATATCCACACAGCGTGTTCTACAAAATGATCCACATTTATTAGATATCATGGGATACGAGATCAGTAAGCTTCTTACTGTAAACCTTCAGTAAGCTCTCCTGTAACGTCTCCCACACAAACAGAGCCCAAACAATACAAATGTAGATCTGATAACAGCTGAACTGCCAAGCCACGTGTCTGTGCACTCTCAGTGCAGGTCCCAGGCCCTTATAAACATACAGTAGAAGGGTCGCGCCAGGAAGGGCATGCCAAGTCTGGTATGCCGACCAGATTAATCTGCAGTAAACATCCTAATTGTAAACGTTTGGGTTACAAAAAAAGCAGTTATCTCCGTGTCAAAACGTGCAATTTGGTCGCACAGACTAGGGGTGCACAAACTTTAACATACATGTGCACACAGTGCATACCAGCGTTTAATGTGAGGAACCATTCCAAGGACGTCCCACTTTAAAACCATGGACATTAATATGTAGCCTGATTCACAATTAGGTTTAAGTGTGATTTAAACTTAGGTTTCTTGCTTTCAGCCAATATGAACACGCTACTGGATTAAACAGTGAGGAATGGTGCACCAGTGTATGAAAAATACCTCTAAAGAGACCAAACCATGCAAAACGTCTCTTGCTCACCTTGCTCCCCGGTGGCTCCTCGCTCCCCAGTTCCTGATTGACTCTGTTAGCGAGACTCATGGCGGAGATTCTTCTCGGCTGAGTGACCACTACGTTACACCCCTTGGTTCCTCCCTCCCGCTGCCTACCCAGCACCTCCTCCAGGATGAACTGAGGGATCTGTGTGCTCTTCCCGCTGCCCGTCTCACCCGCCACGACCACCACGCGGTGGCGCCGTAGAGTCTCCAGCACTCGCGCCCGGTGCTGATACACGGGCAGCCGCTGGCGGTCTGATAACAACCTGCTCCAAGTAAAGAGTCTGAAGTTAGATCAACTAATCCTGAACTTCATCTGATGTTTACATCACTGCTATAGCACAGCTGGTATTCGAACCTGGATTTTATTTAGACTACATACCAAGCATAACCAGTATGGGTTATTTATATACACGGAATGTTAAAGTTATATAATGATATATAACGACCTTTGAGCCAGCTCTGAGTTGCGGAGTTTTACAAACAGTGATCGTGACTTTTCGTCCTCCTGCCCGTCTCTCTTCATCTCCTCCTTCTCCACCGCTTCATTCTCCGCCAGCGCTTCCCACGATTCCTCGGTGCAGCGAGCGGGACCCTGCGCCGAAGGGCGTGGCTCAGACTGCTGCTGCTGCTGCTTGAGGCGAGTCAGGAGGCGAGAGATGAACTGGTCCCGCGGTTTGTTGACGGCCGAGCGCGTTCGCTCCTCCTGCTGCTGCTCTCCGTCACGCCACTCCAGCCAGACGTCCCGGTACGGAGGGGGCAGCAGCTGATGCACTGACTGACCAGACAGAGACAGACAGGTCCGGCTGTGAGAGGATTCACACTGGTGCACCTGACAGAACCAGAACTTTCCATACCTGTCCCTTCACCAGGGTGTACAGAGCCAGCGTGGCTCCTAGGTGCTGCGCCTGCATGCCGTCCTCCGTCAGGATGGTGGGACACACCTCCAGCACGTCTTCGGGTCTCTGAATCCGCACCCTGGCACACAAACCAACCAAACCCTCACAGAAAGCACTGCTGCAAGTCTACCACTCATTCCTATACAGTGTGGCCAAAAGTATGTGGACGCCTGACCATTATTGGATTTCCCATTTCAAGACCATAGAGTAACATCAGTTGGCTCTTAACAGCCTCCACTCCTTGGGGAGGTCTTAGCACCAGATTTTGGAGTGAGGCCCTGTATCTGCCTGCTTTCCTAAATATTGTTATTAGTGAACACCTCACAATAGCTTATGATTAGGGCGCCGCTAAATTGACGGGAAAATGTGCTTAAATCACAGATTTCACAGAATTTTCAGTCATTAAATGACACTTATAAACTGAATGATAGAATAAATAGAAGCTATGATACACAGCACAGCTACCTTAATATGATGCTTCATGTGATGTCTCAAAGACGAAAATTCTCGTCCGTGTCTTGACCCCCCCCCATCGCGTCCACATAATCGGTTGTTAGTTTTCCAAACCCAGTTACCGGAGTCGTGTTTTTAGCTGCTTTACACTTCCACATCATGGACATTTTGACTAAACAATTGCTAACTGAATTGCCGTAGGATTGCTAGGACGGCTCATAGTGCAGATTAAGCAGTAAACATGAGGCGCTCGAACGCTACACGAATGAAAAACGTTAAATCACTAAACACAAAGCTTAAAGTTTCACAGTAAATTGCTCATCACACAGTAAAAGGTTCGTTTTCTGGTCCTTTCTTACTCATGAGGACAAGAATATGATGGAGTACTGAGATAATCCTGCACTGCACTGACCTGCACTTCCAGTATTTTCCAGCCTGAACTTTCTGAAAAGATGGCGCTGGGCTCTTGGGCAGGTTCTTCCTGCACCAGTCGATCAGAAACTGTTTGGGTGATTTTCCTGTCCAGCTACGACTCGTGTAGTCAAAATCACGGATGTCTTTCGGCTCCTTCTTCACCTTTTCCGCTAAAAATTTAACAAACACAAGACGGTTAAAATCTGATGAAGTGCTATGACTAAAAAGCCAAAAGTATTATTTTCCCATCAGTACAGAAATGAAGTACTTTTTTCCGCTGGTGTTTGATTGGCTTGTTCAAACAAGCTGAAGTTCAGCTGCTCGTCCTGGTCGCTCACAGCCGGAGCTCTGGGTTTTTTCTCCTCTTTAGGGACGTCAGTGATTTTGATGGCGGGGTTGAAGACCGGATGAGACTCCAGTGGCTTCATCTCTGAAATCAGAGCAGTGCAGAGTGTAGTTTTATTGGCATGACAAATTCTGGACATTCGTATTACCAAAGCTTAGTTACACATTTAGGAAATATAATAGTAAGAAAATTATAACTGTACAAAATATACAATATACCTGTATAAAAAAGTTACAGATATACATATTAACATGTAAGAAAAACAGTAATAATACTAAATATAAGAGCAATAATAAGAACACAAGTGTGTGTGAAAGAGAGATGGTCACCCACTGTCCCTCACCTGGTGGCAGGTGTGTGTGTGTAGAGTGCTGCTACACACTCTTTTAGCGGCGCTCTTTTACACTAGCCCACCACGACATGTTTGCTTGTGTGAAGTTTGCCTGGAAACACTGGGTGCAAGTCAGGACCACACCCTGAACAAGCCATCACAGGGGGTTCGATCACTCATCCCAATCGCTCCCCCCATCCCAGAGGAAGTTTAGAGCAGCCAATCCACCTACTGAGTGTTTGTGAAAGGTGAGAGTACAGATCATGCCCAGTTTGCCAGGATGCTTGAGCTATGTAGCGCATCATATAGATGTTTCTATGAATAAATCTGTGTGTGTGTGTGTGTGTGTGTAAGACCTTGTTGTATCACGCGGATTCGGTCCTGCGCGCTGCGTTGCGCCGCTTTGTCCTTCTTTTCTTTAGCTTGTGCTGCGGCCTCCTTGGCATCGAACAGCTGAGCCGTCAGCAGCAGGTAGCGCTCGTTCTGCAACAAGAGTCATGATCTTTGATTCATGTGGTCAGCAGTACGACTGTAATGATTTATTAAGAAAAAAGAACAAATGTTTATACGAACAGGATCAAACTCCTCATCCATCTCTTTATTCTGAGAGCCACCACCGTTCCCTTCTTCATCCTCCTCTTCCTCGCTGCTCTCCTCCTCTTTCTGTTGTGCGTATCGTAGGATCCACTCCTTCATACTCGCTCCGTCGTCCTTCACCTGTGTGGAGGTATAGTTCTCATTTACACTACAGAACAAGGTTCCTTACAAGAGCCTGATGAAGCCCGACTCTCTCTGATGTGATTATTCTTTTGTATTAAAGGTGGGTGAGAGGGTGGGTCTTTTTACGACATGTTTTTGTGTTCCAGTCCCAACTGTGGCAAAAATATCTACCATATTACCATACCGTGAACTGCTAATAGTACAGTTACACACTACGTAGCACAAAGGATGCAGTTAGCAAACTACTCACATGTACTTGTGTAAACAATGCACCGGATTCACAATCATCAATTGGAAAAGACATATCACCGTCGCTGACAACGCGTTAGCTACTCGTGTGAAAAAAGAGGTTTATGTTTGGTATGACCTGCGCAGTTCCTGCAGCATCAAAAGGATGTAAAAGTAACCGCAGATGGTGTTGAGAGTCTCTAATCTTCACTAACAAGACCACACTGGAGAGTAAAGCTGTATGGAAACTGTAAAAGTATGAACACTGGCGCATTAGCAGAGCCACCGACGATTGGACGGCCGCGGTCACTCAGTGTGTGAACCCAACACTGGCTGGAGATAAGAAGTGGCCCTAGACTGGACGTGTGTCTGAGCGGGGTTGTGGTGATCCGGCTCTCCTTGATCGGAAGTGCCAGCGGATTCATAATGTGGAATTGAAAATGACTAAATAAAAGGGGGGGAATCACTAGGATTTGTGTTGGAGCTCGAACAACGGTGCTGATATTCATGAGGTCTGCAAAACTACAGCAGTGCTTTAAAACAACGCAGAACCCAAGCAAATGGTAAGCTCATTTTAGTAAACACTGATTTTTATTAAGACTTTGTTCAAGGTGATTGAAGTTCCACCAGCGTTTATCAGGCCGGGATTTAAGAATCAACATTTGGATCAAAATGAAGAGGAATTTAGGATTTAGATTAACACACTAGAGCTGAGTTTAGACTAAATTCCAGTTTTTTTATTGGCTTTATTATTAATATTTACATCAGATGGGTTTAAAAATGTAACACCAGATTTAGGTTGTGATATTAGGGTTTAAATTCAGATCTGGCTTTGGATGAGGTTTTTGGGATTTCAAACAGAATGTGTTTACGTTCTGGTTATCTCTTACCTGCGCTCTCGGTTTCTCCTCAGGTTTAGAGCCACAGTTTTTCATCCCTGCTTGGTTCGGTTCTTCTTTTGGGTGCTGAAACTTGGCTCGACTCTTGCTGGTCTCCTCACGTAAACTCTGGCTGAACCCCTCCGGCAGCTCATCTGCGGAAAGCAGGAAAGACGCATGTTGTCCAGCTTCTCCAGAGCAGATCGTTAGACATTTGGGTCTTTCCCACATATGTAGCGTGAGGGGGGTGAAAAGCATTCGAATGGTACATGAGGTTATTTTACCGTCTCTAAGATTCAGACAGAGCCAGTCGAGCGCTGAGTGAAGATCACCTCCGTACAGAACGCTGCTCTTCATGGATTCTTCGATGTGATCTGTTTTAAATCCAAACAGCTGCAGAGCCGTGTACAGGTCCTACACACACACACACACACACACACACACACACACACACCAGTTAATGACAAATATCCAACTATGCTATACGCCCAAAAGTATGTGGACACATGACCGTAAGCCTGTCTGACGTCTTATTTCAAAACCTTGAGCAGTAATGTAAAGTTGGTTTTATAGCTCAGCCGTAACAGCCTCCACTCTTCAGGCAGGACTTTGGATTTGCCTGTGGGAATTTGTGCCCATTCAATCGAAAGATAATTTTAGTTACTGATGTTAAATAAGAAGACCTGGCCTGTGACTGTTGTTTTTGTTTGTGTCTGTTGGGTTTAGGTCAGGGCTGCACAAAGTCCACTGGAGTTCCTCTACACCGCTGAATCGATATGACCTTCCCCAAAATTCTGCCACCAAGTTGGAAGCATGTAATTATTTTATATAATTGACTGGACAGGCCTGTTAGCAGTGGGCGTGTTCCTCACCAGTAGTTTTTTGGAGGTGAGTCTACCGGAGATCGGTCCACCGTCCGCATGTTCCTGTCGGTGATCATTGATCAGTTTGATTATTTTCTTTTCCAGGACCGGCTGAATGACGACCTTCGGGAAACACAAAGGAAGAACGAGTTATACAGATATACTAATGTAATACACAGTGGATTCAGAAAGTATTCAGACCCCCGTACACTACCATGCTACAGTCGTACTACTACCATATACACTACCCTGATATAGTCGTGTTAGTACCACATACAACACCATGATACAGTCGTACCAGCACTACATATACTACCACAATACAGTCGTACCAGCACTACATATACTACCATGATACAGTCATACCAGCACTACACACACTACCATGATACAGTCGTACCAGCACTACACACACTACCATGATACAGTCGTACCAGCACCACACACACTACCATGATACAGTCGTACCAGCACCACATATACTACCATGATACAGTCGTACCAGCACCACATATACTACCATGATACAGTTGTACCAGCACTACACACGCTACCATGATACCATCGTACCAGCACCACATATACTACCATGATACAGTCGTACCAGCACTACATATACTACCATGATACAGTCATACCAGCACTACACACACTACCATGATAGTCGTACCAGCACCACACACACTACCATGATACAGTCGTACCAGCACCACATATACTACCATGATACAGTTGTACCAGCACTACACACGCTACCATGATACCATCGTACCAGCACCACATATACTACCACAATACAGTCGTACCAGCACTACATATACTACCATGATACAGTCATACCAGCACTACACACACTACCATGATAGTCGTACCAGCACCACACACACTACCATGATACAGTCGTACCAGCACCACATATACTACCATGATACAGTCGTACCAGCACTACACTCACTACCACGATACAGTTGTACCAGCACTACACACGCTACCATGATACCATCGTACCAGCACCACATATACTACCATGATACAGTCGTACCAGCACTACATATACTACCATGATACAGTCATACCAGCACTACACACACTACCATGATACAGTCGTACCAGCACCACACACACTACCATGATACAGTCGTACCAGCACTACACACACTACCACGATACAGTCGTACCAGCACTACACACACTACCATGATACAGTCATACCAGCACTACACACATTACCCTGATACAGTCGTACCAGCACTACAAACACTACCATGATACAATCGTACCAGCACTACACACACTACCATGATACAATCGTACCAGCACTACACACACTACCATGATACAGTCGTACCAGCACCACATACACTACCATGATAGTCATACCAGCACTACACACATTACCCTGATACAGTCGTACCAGCACTACATACACTACCATGATACAGTCGTACCAGCACTACACACACTACCATGATACAGTCGTACCAGCACCACACACACTACCATGATACAGTCGTACCAGCACTACATTCACTACCATGATACAGTCGTACCAGCACCACACACACTACCATGATACAGTCGTACCAGCACTACATTCACTACCATTATACAGTCGTACCAGCACTACACACACTACCATGATACAGTCGTACCAGCACCACACACACTACCACGATACAGTCGTACCAGCACTACACACACTACCATAATACAGTCGTACCAGCACTACACACACTACCATGATTCTTTCGTACCAGCACCACATACACTACCATGATAGTCATACCAGCACTACACACATTACCCTGATACAGTCGTACCAGCACTACATACACTACCATGATACAATCGTACCAGCACTACATTCACTACCATGATACAGTCGTACCAGCACCACACACACTACCAAGATACAGTCGTACCAGCACTACACACACTACCATGATACAGTCGTACCAGCACCACACACACTACCATGATACAGTCGTACCAGCACTACACACACTACCATGATACAGTCGTACCAGCACCACACACACTACCAAGATACAGTCGTACCAGCACTACACACACTACCATGATACAGTCGTACCAGCACTACACACACTACCATGAAACAGTTGTACCAGCACCACACACACTACCATGATACAGTCGTACCAGCACTACACACACTAATAATAATAATAATAATACATTTTATTTATATAGCACTTTTCAAGATACTCAAAGACGCTTTACATAAGACAAATAATCAAAACAAATACGTACATACACCATACAAATCATAGTACAAAATCAAAATAGTACATCAACATCAAGAATAATTAAGATAAAAACAAAGAGAGCAGCATAAGACAGTTCATTAAAAATTAGCTAAATTATGAGAGAGAACAACAAATATAGAACAATTTCTTAAAATTAGACAGAAACAGGACAGATTTACATGCAATCAGGAAACTGAAAACTTTACAAGTTTTAGGATCTAGGACTTCACATTTCTGTCGTGATCTAAGTATAAAAACTATTAAAAAGAATAGCAAAAATAAAAGCATTTATTTCGTGTTGTTACAAGTTAAATGCCATATTGAATAGATGAGTTTTGAGAAGTGACTTGAATTTGGACAGGTCAGGACAATCTCGTAGGTGTTTGGGGAGAGCATTCCATAAAGATGGAGCAGCTATGGAAAAGGCCCTGTCACCCCAGGTCCGGTGCTTGGTCCTAGAGGGTATGGACAGTAGGTTAGCCTCAGAAGAGCGAAGGCTACGGGAGGGAATGTGCTGATGGAGCAGGTCGGTGAGGTAGGATGGGGCCTGATTATGGAGAGCTTTGTGAGTGAATAGAAGAATTTTGAATTGAATGCGTTGAGCAACGGGAAGCCAATGAAGTTTTTGTAGAACAGGTGTAATATGATCACGGGAGCGAGTATGAGTAAGGAGGCGAGCAGCTGAATTCTGGATATACTGAAGTTTTTTTAGGATTTTGTTAGATGTACCATAAAGGATGCTATTGCAATAATCAATTCTGGATGTAATAAAAGCATGAATCAAGGTTTCGGCGGCAGAAAAGGAGAGTGATGGACGTAGACGTGCTATGTTTTTTAGATGAAAGAAAGCAGTTTTGGTGATGTGATTTACATGGCGGTCAAAAGAGAGGTTGCTATCAAAAATTACACCAAGATTTCGGATGTTAGAAGACGGAGACAAAGTGTCATTATCAATGGTAATTTGAAAATTTTTTGTGGTTTTTGCCAGGGATGTAGGACCTACAATGATCATATCAGATTTTTCACAGTTTAATTTGAGGAAATTAGCTTTCATCCACAATTTCATTTCAGTGATGCAATTTGTCAGAGTGGAGTGAAGTTCAGTATTAATGGATTTGGAGGAGATGTAAAGCTGAATATCATCAGCATAGCAGTGGAAATGTAAACCATGCCGACGTATGATGTCACCAAGGGGGAGCATATAAAGAATAAACAAAAGGGGACCTAACACTGAGCCTTGGGGAACGCCTTGGGACAGTGGAGCAATGGCAGAACTACAATTGTTGATATTAACAAACTGTTGTCTGTTTACGAGATATGACCTTAACCACAAAAGGGCAGTACCAGTGATGTTGACAGAGGATTCAAGGCGGGACAGAAGAATGGAGTGATTAATGGTGTCAAAAGCTGCAGTAAGATCAAGGAGGACGAGAATATTAATTTGTCCAGAGTCTGAGGAAAGAAGAAGGTCATTTGTGACTTTGAGGAGGGCTGACTCAGTGCTGTGCTGGGGGCGGAAACCAGACTGAAATGATTCAAATAGATTATTGGAATTTAGGTGATCTTTGAGCTGTGAGGCAACAACACGTTCCAGTATTTTCGACAGAAATGGAAGATTGGAAATGGGCCGAAAGTTACTCATAATGTTAGAGTCAAGTCCAGGTTTTTTAAGTATGGGAGTAACAGCAGCCAATTTGAGTGATTGAGAGACTGAGCCAGAACTAAGAGAGGAATTGATTATCTCTGTGATAAGTGATGAGATAACTGGAAAACAACCCTTAACAAGTTTTGATGGAGCAGGATCCAAAACACAAGTGGAGCTTCGCATCCCTGTTAAGATCTCAGATAGGTCCAAAAGAGACACAGGTGAGAACTGAGACAGAGGCTGGGTAATAAATTGAGATGAGATAGGCGGAGAAACAGAGATGACAGGGGAAACTGTCAGAAAATTGTGGATATTCTCAACTTTTGTTTGAAAAAATGAGAGGTAAGAGTTACACTTGTCAACTGTAAAGGAATTGGTAGTATTGTCAACTGGTTTGAGAAGTTTATTTATTGTGGAAAAGAGAGTCTTAGGATTTGTTGATCCAGCATGTATGAGTTCGGAATAGTAAGTGGATCGGGCTGCCGTAAGAGCGTCTTTGTAATGTTGAAGATAATCAGAATAAATCTGATAATGTACTGTTAGACCGGTTTTCTTATAAAGTCTTTCAAGCTGGCGTTTACGGGATTTCATTTGGTGAAGCTCAATTGTGTACCATGGTGCGGAATGACTAAATGAAACAAATTTGGTTCTCAAAGGAGCCAGCTCATCAAGACATGAGGCGAGTATGTCATTATAGTAATCGACAAGGTCAGATGAATTACTAGACAGTACAGGACAGACAGACATCTTTTTAACAAGAGAATCTGAGAAAGCAGAGGGAGAGATATATTGAAGATTCCTGAAGGATATTTTACGTTTAGCTCTAGTGATGGGCCTAGTGACCTCAATGTCCATGATGATTGTCAAATGATCAGAGACAGTAAGGTCATGGCTGGACGGCTGATGAACTAGGACACCAGTAGAGCAGACAAGGTCAAGAGTATGACCTTTTTTATGAGTTGGAAAATGTATATGTTGTGTGAAATTAAAACACTGTAACAATTCCAAAAATTCCCTGGCAAATTTACAGTTGTTGTCATCAATATGGATGTTAAAATCACCCATAAGCAGTACAGAGGATGAGAGGGCACTAAGCTGGGTTAAAAAATCTGAAAAATCAGAGAGAAAGGAAGCGTTTGGCTTTGGCGGACGATAAACTACAGCAGTGACCAGAGGAGTAGGCCCTGACAACTTGAAAGCCAGGTGTTCAAAAGAAAGAGCAGCAGGAAAAGACAAAGTGGTTATTTTAATATCATCCCTATAGACTGCAGCAACACCACCACCTCGCCCTTCCATACGAGGTTCATCAATATATGAGTATCCCATTGGCGTGGTCTGATTTAACGTAAAATAATCCAAGGGTTTATGCCAAGTTTCAGTGAGACAGAAAAAGTCTAGTTCACTGTCAGATATAAATTCACTAAGTACAGTACTTTTTGTGTTGAGTGAACGAACATTAAGCAATGCCATTTTCAAGTGGTATTGTTGTGTAGTTGGCTGTGAGGAACGAGGAAGAGAACGGAGATTTGCTAAGTCCACTCCGCGTTTCCCATCCCACTCCGTGGACAGCGTTGTCATGGAGACTACACCGCTACTGGTGTGCAAGGCAGCAGCGCTCTGATGACGTGTTTGCGGAGCGACAGTGCGCACGGCTGACCAGAAGGATGGAATAGCGTTACCGTTTCGAAGATAAACAAGCTTTCTCCGGGAGCCCCTGTGAATATAACGAGGCCGGCGAAGGAGTCCAAGCTGTTTGATGACTGAAATACACGATGGAGTAGTGCAGTTGTTGAACTTCCTCAGCTGGTCAACGGAATAGTTCAACATCGTGCCGATCCCAGGAAAACTCATCCACCGTTCACCACCGGCCGCAGACGCGATGTACAGTAGAAAGAACAAAAAGTATCAAAAGCACAAATAAAAGTATCAAAAGTAACATAAAAGAAATAGATCCACAAGGTGTGTAAAAAGATGAAAACGAAAAACGATAAAAATACAATAAAATACGGTAAAATACGGTAACGGTAGCGGCAGCCAAATGCGCCAGCGTCCACCATCACCATGGCAACTCTACCATGATACAGTCGCACCAGCACTACACACACTACCATGAAACAGTCGTACCAGCACTACACACACTACCATGATACAATCGTACCAGCACCACATATACTACCACGATACAGTCGTACCAGCACTACACACACTACCAAGATACAGTCGTACCAGCACTACACACACTACCATGATACAGTCGTACCAGCACTACACACACTACCATGATACAATCGTACCAGCACTACACACACTACCATGATACAATCGTACCAGCACCACATATACTACCACGATACAGTCGTACCAGCACTACACACACTACCAAGATACAGTCGTACCAGCACTACACACACTACCATGATACAGTCGTACCAGCACTACACACACTACCATGATACAATCGTACCAGCACTACACACACTACCATGATACAATCGTACCAGCACCACATATACTACCACGATACAGTCATACCAGCACTACACACACTACCAAGATACAGTCGTACCAGCACTACACACACTACCATGATACAGTCGTACCAGCACTACACACACTACCATGATACAATCGTACCAGCACCACATATACTACCACGATACAGTCGTACCAGCACTACACACACTACCATGATACAATCGTACCAGCACCAAATATACTACCATGATACAGTCGCACCAACACTACACACACTACCATGAAACAGTCGTACCAGCACTACACACACTACCATGATACAATCGTACCAGCACCACATATACTACCACGATACAGTCATACCAGCACTACACACACTACCAAGATACAGTCGTACCAGCACTACACACACTACCATGATACAGTCGTACCAGCACTACACACACTACCATGATACAATCGTACCAGCACCACATATACTACCACGATACAGTCATACCAGCACTACACACACTACCAAGATACAGTCGTACCAGCACTACACACACTACCATGATACAATCGTACCAGCACCACATATACTACCACGATACAGTCATACCAGCACTACACACACTACCAAGATACAGTTGTACCAGCACTACACACACTACCATGATTCATTCGTACCAGCACCACACACACAACCATGATACAGTCGTACCAATACCAGACAGTGCAGTACTGACAGTAGTCCACGACCTAAATCATATAAAGTCAGTGGTGGTCCTATTGTAGCCTCTTTTTATTGATGCATGAGGTACAGGGGAGCAACAACAGCTACAGTCAGAACCTGTAAAAGCTACAGAAAGAGGTACTGAAATAAAAAGCCAAGTATCAGGCATGGATCAGCTGTGGACTCACCTTCAGCACTGATTTTTCTGAGACTCCTCCAGACTCTCCCTGGCTGGAGGTGGTGCTGGACAGGGTGTAGGTTTTCGGTGCTGTAGGAAAACAAGAGACACTCATATAAACTACACACAGCGAGGATACAGTCAGCAGGATCAGGTGATTCAGTACTGTACTAAACCTTTAGTGCTTTTGGTGTTTGGTCTCTGCTGCTGCTGCTGTTGTTGCTGTTTCTTGGCTGCAGAATCTGGAGCTGCAGGAGCAGGACTTACACCTGCACTCTTCTTCTTCTTCCCACCCATTGAGCAACTGGGAAGAAGGATCAGAAGTCAGGACTGGGATTCAGAAGTGGACTGGATTAGACCAGAACTGGAAGGGCTACCTGGTCCACGCACCGGTCTGTACAGGAGCATGAAAACAGCAGCATTGAGATTGACAGAAAAACTTGTTTTCAAAATAAAAGTCAGCCACTCAACTCAAACTCAAAAGAAGCTTTATTGGTATGACAAATAAAGACATTCGTATTGCCAAAGCTCAGTCACAGAGAAAAATAAAAATAACAGTAAGAACAAATATATACAGACAATAAAATAGAATGAAATAATAATAAAAATGGTGACATTTACATTAATTAGGTAGTAATAAACGTGTGTGTGTGTGTGTGTGTGTATGAGACATGGTCACCCACTGTCCCTCACCTGGTGGCAGGTGTGTGTGTAACGTGCTGCTAGTGTGCAGCTCTCTCTGTGCTCCCCCAGTAGGTGGGGCAGTTTGTCTTAACCGCTTATCCAAGGGTGCTGGAGCCTATCCTAGCTTTTCAATGGGCACAAGGCACACAGTAACACCCTGGACGGCGCACCAGTCCATCGCAGGGCACACACACACACACACTAATTCACCTATAGGGCAATTCAGTGTCTCCAGTTAACATGGCTGCATGTTGTTTTTGGACTGTGGGAGGAAACCCACGCAGACACGGGGAGAACATGCAAACTCTACACAGAAAGGACCCAGACCGCTTCACCTGAGGACCTTCTTGCTGTCCGTGCCGCCCGTGGACAAACCAGGGGTTTCGAAACAGCCGATCCACCTACTGTCGGCTCAGAACAACAAGAAATCAGATTAATATCTAGTGAAGTCAAAGCCTAGTGGTTATGTACTGGACTGGTAATCAAAAGGTCGCTGGTTCAAGCCCCACCACGGCCAGGTTACTGCTGTTGGGCCCTTGAGCAAGGCCCTTAACCCTCAATTGCTCAGACCGTATACTGTAACTGAAATGTAAGTCGCTTTGGATAAAGGTGTCAGCTAAACGCTGAACATGTGAATGTAATATCTCACAGAAGGTGAGGATCGAACCCGCATTGCTTAGAACCGTGGTGTTGCACTACACCCACACTACCCGCAGTGCAGCACTATAGCATCATAACAATATAAGAGGGATGTTTTAGTTTACATTATTATTATTATTATTCATAACTAATTAAAGACTTTTGCTTTATTTATAATTGTTTATGTTCGTCGTTTCGGGCTTCACGTGTCTCAGTGATTTGAGCGGCCGCACAGCATTGTGGGAGTTGTAGTCTTCTGGAGGATAATCATGGCGGACGCGTTTGGAGACGATCTGTTCAGCGTGTTTGATGAAGATCAGAGTTCTGCTAAATCCTCAAGTTCGAAGACCGAAACTAAATCAGGGTGAGTCTCTCTTTAATGTGAATAGTTGATTAAAACACAACATTTTTCTGTAGTTTCTTTTAAATGTGTTTATTTACCTAACCTGCGAGCCCACGAGTTAGCATCTAGCTAGCGTGTTGTTTAACCCTTCTAGCTTGTATCCCACTTTTTAGGCTCGCATGCTATCTAAATAAACCGTTATTAGTCATATTTAGGGAGTGTTTGTGCTTCACAACAAATCGAAGAAATCAAAATAAGTGTTTTTGGAGCACATTTAAGCTCAAATGTGCTTGAAAACTCGACTTGTGCAGCGTTCACTGGCTCATGCGTTTTACTTCCAAATCTACATTTAAAGTTAAATTTCTGCACCTGATTCTGAATTGCAGGATGCACGATTAAACATCTCGTTTATACTCATTTCATGCGCAGCTGACCTGTGTGTGTGTCCATATAAATAGGGCGAGGCTGACTTCACCACTATGTACACAATATGACCAAAAGTATGTGGACAACAGAACACGAGCTTGTTCGGTGTCATATTCTGCATTTATGTTTACATTTTCGGCATTTAGCAGGCGCCTTTATCCAAAGCGACTGTGACAGTATCCTGTCTAAGCATTTAAGGGTTAAGGGCCTTGCTCAAGGGCCCAACATTGACAACCTAGCAGTGGTGGGGCTTGAACTTGTGACCTCTTAATTACTAGTCCTGTACTTTAATCTCTAGGCTACAACTGCTTGCTTTTACATGTCTAGCAGATACTTTACACAGAATGACTTACAGTTACGACTGGATACTAAGCAAGCAATTTAGGGCCAAGGGCCTTGCTCAGGGGCCCAACAGTGGCAATATTCTGATTACCCTAAGCCCTGAGTAACCACTGCTCTTCGAAAGGTATATTTATCAGACACTGTGTACAAGCGACTTACAATTCTAACTGCACTCAGTCCGAGCAAATAGGGGTTAAGGGCCTTGCTCAGGGGCCCAACAGTGGCAACCTCCTGATTACCAATCCAGTACCTTAACCACTGAGCCACCACTACACTTCAAAATGCATGTTTAGCAGACCCTTTCTGTCCAAGCAACTTAGAATTCTGACTGTACACAATTAACAAATTGAGCTGGAATGGCAATAAACAAAAACAAACAAACAAAGTACACAATTAAAGCAATTAAGGGTCAAGGGCCTTGCTCAGGGGCCCAACAATGGCAATATTCTGATTACCTTAAGCACTGAGTAACCACTGCTCCTCGAAGGGTATATTTAGCAGACAGTTTGTATACAAGCGACTTACAATTTTGACTGTACACAGTCAGAGTAAATGAGGGTTAAGGGCCTTGCTCAAGGGCCCAACAGTGGCAACCTGAGCCACCACTGCTCTTCAAATTTTATATTTAGCAGACACTTTTTGTCCTTTCCAAGTGACTTAGAACCCTGACTGTACACAATCCAAGCAATTAAGAGTTAAGGGCCTTCCTCAAGGGCCCAACAGTGACAACCTAGCAGTGGTGGGGTTTGAACCAGCGACCTCTTAATTACTAGTCCTGTACTTTAATCTCTAGGCTACAACTGCTTGCTTTTACATGTCTAGCAGATACTTTACACAGAATGATTTACAGTTACGACTGGATAGTAAGCAAGTAATTTAGGCCTAAGGGCCTTGCTCAGGGGCCCAACAGTGGCAACCTTCTGATTACCAATCCAGTACGTTAACCACTGAGCCACCACCGCTCTTCACATTTTATACTCAGCAGACGCTTCTTGTCTTTTCCAAAGCGACAATTGAGGGTTAAGGGCCTTGCTCAGGGGCCCAATAGGGGAACCCTGGCAGATGTAGGGCTCGATTCCTGCCGTGAATGTAACTCACAAGAGTAAACACGGCGTTAAGAGATAAATAGATAGCTAGATGTGGGGCTTGAACCAGTGACCTTCTGATTACTACTCTGGTAACTTAACTGCTGAGCTGTTCTAAAATCATACGTCATTTTTAAATTCTAAATGATTTTATTCTGCACTTGTGAGGGTCGTTATTTTGGCTTTGCTGTTCACAGTTCACTATAAGTTAAGAGACACTTTATTATCATTGTAGTTATACAATGATACAACGTTTGGTGGCTCTGTGAGACCAGCAGCAATAATACAATAAAACAAGATAAAAATAGCAAAATATATAAAAAAAA
Source organism: Trichomycterus rosablanca (assembly GCF_030014385.1). Lineage (NCBI taxonomy): Eukaryota > Metazoa > Chordata > Actinopteri > Siluriformes > Trichomycteridae > Trichomycterus > Trichomycterus rosablanca. The sequence continues at coordinate 1,593,359 of NC_086005.1, forward strand.
AGTACAAAAAAATACTCAGTGCAGCACAAAATAAGTAAAATTGTAAGAAATATGAGTGTTTACATGGTGAAACAATACGGATATATAAACACACGTGGTTGAATAGTGCAAACAGTAAAAACAGATAATAATAATAGTATTTATTTATGTACAAATGTGTTTATTTATGTATCTGTGCATTTAGTAGCAGCTTGGGGAGGGCAGGGTACAGGACAGTTTGGTTTGCTGACTTGTGATGCTGCTTACTGGTCTGACTATAAATATACTGGTCAACCAATTTAGTGGAATTAAAAACAGGCTTAATTGTACCGTCTAGACCTGGTCTACAGTTATCATCAGCAAGAATGTGTTTTCTTTTTTCACTGTGTTTATATTCATGGCATTAAATCTATTATTTGATTAAGATTGTTGTTGTGTTTCTGTTATTTGAATGTTATTCAGTAAAACCGCTGGAGCGCTCAGAAAGGAAAAGACCACGTCAGCATCCACCTCGGCGGCGAGGCCGAAACGAGAAGCCGACAACGATGGCACGGAGGACGTGGCGCCGGGTAAAAAGGCCAAACTGTCGACAGAAGAGTTCAGGTGGGGACTGTTAATCCCCGCGCATCAGCGCGATGTTGGTTAGATTTGATCTGTGAACGATGGAGAAATTGTTTCGTTTCTTTGGCAGTCTGGCAGACCTGATGCCGAAGGTGAAGGTGGAGCAGGTGGAGACGATCGAGGGCTGCACTCACGAGGTGGCGCTGCCCGCAGATCAGGAATACACGCAGCTGAAGCCCAGGGTCGGGAAAGCGGCCAAGGTAGCCGAGCGGCACGGAAACGGAATAACGTTTTCACTTCTTACTGGAATATTCAGGTCTTTTGGTGTCGTTGTGAGCAAATAATTACAAATTACAATTACAGATAAGTACGATTTTAAACAATATTGCTTCTGTGCTGCTGTTGGGATGTATCGGGACTGCTCTGTTCTGCACAAGTACAAACATTAAATGAACAATTTAAATACAAACACAGTTTTCCAACAATTGGGACAATGATGTGTTTAGCACCGTCTTCCATCAGCTTTTTTATTAATTATTAATGAGATTTTTTAATGTTTTCTAAAAGTAGGAACGTCTGAAAGCCTCTTTACCTTGGTGCTCTGTGTATTGTAGGATAATCAGTAATGACTGTACATCATTATGTAGACCATGTCAAGTGCCTGGGACCAGTTGTTTTATAAGTATTTACATTTTTGGCATTTAGCAGATGCTTTTATTATGCAAAGTGACTTACAGTGTTCAATCTGAGCAATTGAGGCTTAAGGGCCTTGCTCAAGGGCCCAACAGTGGCAACCTGGCAGTGGTGGGTTTTTAACCAGTAATCTTCTGCTTACTAGTCCAGTACCTTAACGTCTAGGCTACAACTGCACCTATTTACACAAACAGACACATTATTTATTTTCCTGTTTTATTCATTTTATCAGATGCTAAAACCAACATTTAAATTATGTTTGGTATTTATTTTATTCAAAAAAACATTTCTAGTACGGCGCTCGGGAGCAAAAGCGATTCTTACACGAGACAATACAAGAACAGTTTCTACCTCACGAAGCCATAAAAATGAAAATTGGACTCGCAATATAAAGACAAGACACAATTAAAATCCAAACAAACAAACAAACGGCGCCTTATGTGCTAGCTTATCTCCCTGGGGTGTTCAGGCTCGCCAGTTCGAATCTCAGCCAAGCTACCCACCTGGCCTGGCATCCAGCAGACACGGTTGGTTGTGTCTGAGGAATGGATGGTCGGATAAGGTTTCTCTGTACTGCTGCTAAGTAAGATATGTGGTCTAGGTAGGTCCCGGCTACTGAGCCGGCGTCCTTGGCCTGATCGGAGGTGGTGCATGCAGCAGTGGGTGCGCAATGTGAAATGGAAACGACTAAACTGGGGGGGAAATAAAATAATCATTTTATTATCTAGTCATTTAAAAACGAATTGATTTCTCTGCCACAGGAATACCCGTTTATCCTGGACCCGTTCCAGCGCGAGGCCCTCCTGTGCATCGACAACAACCAGTCTGTCCTGGTCTCTGCTCACACCTCAGCCGGGAAAACCGTGTGTGCCGAGTGAGTAACGTCCGATGTTTCACTTTTGCTGACCTGGTGTGGAGTGTATAATGTGCTGGAGGGTGTAATAGAGAGGTAAAGGTGGGAGTGGGTGACCTGGTGTGAACGAGGAGCCCTGGAGGACGTTAGTCACGGGTATCTGGTGTGTGCAGGTATGCCATAGCTCTGGCCCTGAGGGAGAAGCAGCGGGTGATCTTCACCAGCCCCATTAAAGCTCTGAGCAACCAGAAGTACAGGGAGATGTACGAGGAGTTCCAGGATGTGGGATTAATGACCGGAGACGTCACCATCAACCCCACCGCCTCATGCCTGGTCATGACCACAGAGGTAACCCTCGGTTCTACAGGTGATTTATACACACAGGACCTTCGTTATAAGGGGTTGAACCTTGATCTTTGTCGTTTCAGATTTTGAGGAGCATGCTGTACCGGGGCTCAGAGGTCATGCGTGAGGTGGCCTGGGTTATCTTTGATGAGATTCATTACATGAGAGACTCAGGTGGGTGATGATACCGTTCTCAGTACTGTATCTGCTGCTACAGACATAATAAGCTGTGTCTGAGGGTGGGATGGTGTAAGACAGCATTTCCCAGCCTTTTTTGATACACGGACCGGTTTCATATAAGATATAAGTTTACTGACCGGCGGGGACGGGAGGATTTAACCTTACTAGTTACACAAATGATTGAAAATGAGCTTTTATTGCTGCAACGAGACGCTGCTTCCACCAAGGGGTGACAATAAGACAGTAACACCCGAAATAGAAGCAGTGAAAACTGGCTTTTCTAGCGATCTTTAATTATTTATATTATTTAATGACCCACGGACCGGTACCCGGTGGTTGGGGACCACTGGTGTAAGGGATTCCTCATTGCTGCTGCACCTGCGACCTCTGCTGGCTGGTCGAGGCGCTGCGCGGAGACTCTCTTACCCCTTTTCCACCAAAAAAAAAAACGTGGTTCTTGAACCGGTTCTGTTCAGGTTTCTCCGAACCTTGGTGTTCTGTAGAGAACCGACGCACGTTTCCACCAGTTTTTGAGAACCAAGCAGCGAAAGTTAAGAGCAGTAATAACATGGAGGAGCGTGTGGATTATGTGCGAGCATTTGTGCTGCTGTTACAGATGTTTGTTTTTATGTAAAAAGCAGCGATCTAACAATCGGTGATGAGAAGACGTGACGTGTTCGTCTCAGTTGTTGTTTTCTTTAGTTCATTGACGTGAGAGGAGTTTTGCGCTTCGCTTTCACCGCGACTCTCGGCGCAAATAGCCGATTTGCTCGGCGCTCGACTCGCGCGATAAAACATCACTAAAGTTCCACAACACGAACAAACATCTGTGTAAAATAACCATCAAACCCAGTCTAAAATACCACGTGTATCTGTGTTTAACCCGTTCTGTCCGGGTCACTTTTACCACGTCACATCACACAGTTCATCTTTTTAAAGGCGCTTTGAAAATATCAGGGGCAAACTGGCTCAAAATGTAATCAGGTGAAGTTTAAAAGATAAAAATGCAGCATTACGCTCCATGCGAGACCCCAGCTGACGCCGTTGTTGCTGTCGCTGTGCTGTACAACACGACACGCCCACTGACGGACGTCACGGTTCGGCCTGAAAAACCCAGTATTCTGTGGGGCCAGATCGGCCCTCTAGTTCTCTGTCTGGAACCTCTTTTTTTCCGGTGGAAACACGGGAACCGGAACGGGCTCCGTGCCGCGTCGGTGGAAAAGGGGTAACCGTGACTCTCTGGGTGTGAACCAGTATCGCACGTGTTCCTAAAATACCATTCCTTCTCGGTCAGGGTCTACAGATCTAGAGGAGATACAGCTGGGAAGTTGGATATGACTAGATTGAAAATGTAAAAAATCGTGCATGGGATTATTGGTCTTAAAAATGCAGAAATAGAAACTGTAGTTGTGTTTATCAGCTGCCAGTTTGTTTGTGTGGGCGCCTGGCCGGTTGACAGCACAGCTGAGGTCAAAGCTGGAGGTTAGATCGAATCCTCTTGTCCATCATGAAATGGGTAGAATGATCATTTGGGTGCAGATTTTACCCGGCAGCCTTCGTGATCCGGCTCCGTTTTGTCCCACAGAGCGCGGCGTGGTGTGGGAGGAGACGATCATCCTGCTGCCGGATAACGTCCACTACGTCTTCCTGTCGGCCACCATCCCCAACGCGCGCCAGTTCGCCGAGTGGATCTGCCATCTTCACACGCAGGTCAGAAAGACGTGAGGGGTTCTGAGTGCTGAGCTAAAAGTATGTGGACACCAGGGGGTGTGTGGGTGCTGGAGCCTGTCCTAGCTTTTCAATGGGCGCAAGGCACACAGGACGGGACGCCAGTCCTTCGCAGGGCAGACGCACATAAACACACACACACACACACACACACACACATTCACCTATAGGGCAATTCAGCATCTCCAATTAACCTGACTGCATGTTTTTGGACTGTGGGAGGAAACCCACACAGAAACTCCGCACAGAAAGGACCCGGACCGCCTCTCTTAATAATTTGTACTGTGTCTGTGGGAATGTGTGCTCATTCTGTCATAAGAGCATTTGTAAGGCCAGGAACTGGCTTGGTGGTGGCCTAGAGGGTAGAGCTTTGGGCTATCAATCAAAAGGTTGAGGGTTTGAATCCCGTCCCTGCCATGCAGCCACTGTCGGGCCTTCGAGCAAGGTCCTTAACCCTCTCGGCTCCAGGTGCTCCGTACGGCCTGACCCTGTTGACCGTTCTATTCTATTGTATACACCTGTCAACAATGGGGTCTCCCTAAGGCAACTAAACTTAATTATTAGAAAGGGTGTCTGCATACTTTTTGGCCATAGTATACTTATTTATTTATGTTTATTAATCAAAAGTAAATAGGGAGGCACGGTGGGTAGCACCGTCGCCTCACAACAAGAAGCTCCTGGGTTTGATGAGACCCATGTGGGAGCCGCTTTGTTTTACCAACGGCCACAGTTATAGTATTCGTTTACCTCATCATGCCTCATTTTTTTACCACAGAGGCTCATGCACTCCTCTTGGCCATCAGGCATATATCTATCAGTCCCCATAAACGCTATGTGATTTGCACCGACTCTAAATCCTGTGTGCAAGCTCTTGAGTCCATGAAAGCAAATCACGCAATAATACAAGAACTGCTTAAACAGGACAAAGAACTATACAGCCGAGGATTTCCCATCATCTGCTGCTGGATTCCAAGTCATTGTGGTATAGAGGGAAATGAAAAAGCAGACAGCTTGGCAAAGGAAGCAAGAAATGAAGATCTCGCTTGGAGATACATCCCAAAGACTGATGCTTACCCAGAAATAAAAAAACTACTGTACTGTAAAATAAAATGGCAATAAGACTGGTCCACCAATACTCAAAACAAACCGTATGAAATGACTCCAAACCTCAATATTATACACAATCGAGATTTCTTAAATAGACACGACCAGACAATTATTACCAGGTGCCGAATCTTACCCGTATCTTGCCCTCACCCGTCGACACCTCCTGCTTGGAGAGCAGGCACCAGCCTGTCAGTTTTGTTCTTCACTTTTTAGAAAGTCGTAATTTTAAACAAATGATCTGAGCATTTTTATTTTTACTATTTTTTACAAAATTCTAATAGAAAGATCTAATAAATGTCTACGCCATAAAATAGCCAATATGTTGCTAATACGGCAATAAACCCAAACGAACGAACAAACCTCCGGGTGCTCCGGTTTCCTCCCACCGCGCAAAGACGTGACTGTGTTTGACATGAAATACTTGTGAACTGATGAATCTGTGTAAGCAGTAACTACCTGTCCTGTCATGAATGTAACCAAAGTGTGTATAACAGGATGTTAAAATCCTAATAAATAAATAAAAATGAGTGGATTATCACTGAACGTGTCACTGTGTGTTCACAGCCCTGTCACGTGGTGTACACCGACTACAGACCCACTCCACTGCAGCACTACGTGTTTCCAGCAGGAGGAGACGGACTTCACCTGGTCGTGGATGAGAACGTAAGCTGCTCTTGACCCTCAATAGAGAGAGAAGTGGGAGCTATGGACCTTATGCAGCCCGTGGAATGACCACGCTGCTCTCACTTATATTGTTATGATGTATATTTGTTAGCCTGCAGTCTGCAGAGGTGTAATTTATTAAGAAGTGACTGAGAATCTTAAACAATCAATGTTATTTTTCTCTCTCTTTATATCCTGTCAGGGTGAGTTCAGGGAGGATAACTTCAGCACAGCCATGCAGGTGCTCAAAGATGCCGGAGACTCCGGGGCGAGCGGCGGAGGGGGCAAATGGGACCCTAAAGGCAGGAGAGGAGGAACCAAGGGTGAGCGAATGAGTGAACCTCTCAGGTTTACTGGCATGAGTTCATCTTTCTGATGAAGATGGTTTTTGTCCGCAGGTCCTTCCACCGTGTTTAAGATTGTGAAGATGATCATGGAGAGAAACTTCCAGCCCGTCATCATCTTCAGTTTCAGCAAGAAGGAATGTGAGGCGTACGCTCTGCAGGTGTCCAAACTCGACTTCAACACGGGTACGCGCGGATCTCGTCGCCCGCACACGCGAACACCTCACTGCATTTCAGAATCCAGATTCCAGCCAGAGAAGTAAAAGATAAAGATTAAAAAGGTCCTGCTCAGAAAAAAAAAAAACGAGGGTCAGATGAAGCTGCTTAAAGATCAAGGGTGTGTTCAAAAACCTGGTGTGCTCTGTACAGGGCCGCATTTTACGTCATCCTACATGCGCTATCGAGAAGGGGCCTTAAAATGCTGCCTAGTAAGGCGTCTTAAATCTATTTTGACTGAAAAACTAGGGAGCATCCGATGCTTCCTCAGCGCTGAAGGCAATCCCAGCCTTCAACGCGGCACAAAAAAGTACGAAATATATGAGGGAGTAATTTTCAAACGTGAATAAATGATCATCAATTACATTTTTGGCGTTTAGCAGATGCTTTTATCCAAAGCGACTTACAATTATGACTGAACACGATTTTTTTGACCAATTAAGGGGTCAAGGGCCTTGCTCAGGGGCCCAACAGTGGTAACTTGGCAGTGGTGGGGGTAGGGTTGGGCGGTATGACGGTATTACGGTATACCGCGGTATTTTAAAAATGTGAAGCGCCAAATTTCTGCTTCAGGTCCACCTTGAAAACGGAGCCTTTAAGACCAGTGCGCATCCACAATAAGGGAGGGGCGGGAGTTGTGGGCGGTTGGAGCTCGCTGATTGGTTGTGGGGAGCTCGCTTTTTGAGATGATAACACTAGGAAAGCTAGGGAGCGCTCTACATGGGGTGTGTTCAAACACCTAGTGAGCTGCCTTGCGCCCTTACTGCCTACATAGGCAGCTGCCTCAGTAGAGAGGATTCTAATACTGTAAGTCAATGACTACTTAGACAGCGATTCCATCGGGTTTTGCTTGCTAAGCTAACAGTTAGCATGTCACTATAACATCTCTTTGTACCGAATACGGTTACATTCACTGACAAGCCCGAACTTGCAAAAAAACACACTTGTGCAAGTTTATACAATTAATATTGTGTGTGTGTGTGTGTGTGTGTTTGTGTCGCGCTCACTCTTCGCGATACTCGGATTTCGGAATTGAATAACGACAATAAACGGCTTTTATTATGACTGATTAATTCCCCGAACTGATGTGAAGCAGAATTGGTGCATTACAGCCAATAAGAACGACGCAAAAATGAAAAGAACATATAAAACATGTATATAACGGTTCCCAGAGATGCGACTCGGTTCATTTGAAAGAGCCGTTCAATAGAATCGGATCGCGAACGAATGACCCGTTACTAACAGAGAAACGTCCCCCCCCCCCCCGGCAACCTTCTGATAACTGGTCCAGTACCTTAACCACTGAGCTACTACTGCCCATCAATTTTAAATTTATATAAAGGTGCACAAGTGTCGTTTGTTTGCAAACTCGAGCTCGTCGGCGAATTTAACCGTTGTCGGTACGTGCTAGCGCGTTGTGCCACCTCATCCCATCGGTTTGAATGGCATGATGCTAACTGCGTTGGCTTAGTGAGTGAAATCTGACTGAATCGCTGTCTTAAGTAGCGCCTTCGAATAACCTGCCACATAAATCGATGACTTATTAGAATCCTCTCTACTCAGGCAGCTGCCTGTGTAGGCAGTAAGGCAGCAAGGCAGCTCACTAGGTCTTCCAACACATCCATAATCTGTCTATAAAATTCTCAATCTATAAATAAAATCTAATTTGAAAGGACACATGAAATATATCTATAAATTAAATTAAACAGGAGAGATCACCCTAAATGAAATCAAACCAGACAGGACACGCTTAATTAATCTATAATGATAATCAAAAAATATCACGATATACACTCCCGAGAAGAGGGCGTGTCTAAATTCTTAGATCCCTTAACATGTTACTACTGAGGCGCCGTGATTCTGAGTGATGATCTGCATAGAAATATCTCTAAATAAAATCAGATTTGAAACTGCATGCTAAATGAATGCATTAACACGGTCAGACTCCACAGGGCCTGCTAAATTAAATCTGTATAAATCTATAAATAAAAAGAAACCTAACTGAGCACGCTAAGTGAATGTATAAGTAAAATCAAACACGACAGTGTGGTGGACTCTCTTTCAGTCCCAGTCCTCACTGAAGTGCTTCAGCGTATCACGTCTACAATCAGACCCTGTTGTTGTTAAGAACACAGACGGTAATTTTGCCTGTTTGAAGGTCTGCTGTACAGAACGAGTTCTATTTTTAATCCTAGTAGCGGTGGAGCGCTCGTCAGCACCCGTCTGCAGCTCTCACCAGAATTACACTGATTTAAAACCTGAAACACCTTTATCAGATGTGATCACATGACTGACCGTGACTCTCTTTCAACCATTTGGAATGATTCAGGGTCCCGAGCTCGATCTATTTTAATATGATTAATGTCCCGAGGACTCGTTTTCCAGGCTAATGAAGTATCACGGTGACCTTGATCACCTTCCTCGCTGCTTTTTTAAAATGTTTTTATTTTATTTTCCCCTCGTGCGTCCATCCAGACGATGAGAAGAAACTGGTGGAGGAGGTTTTCAGCAACGCCATCGACTGCCTGTCGGACGAGGACAAGAAGCTGCCACAGGTAAGGACCACGCCCACCAAACGCACCGAGCTGCTTCACCTCAGCCTTTACCCCCCCTCATCTCTTCCCGACTCAGTTCCCCTCTGTTTCAACACGGTATTTTCTTATAAGACTTTGTAGTATGCTGTCTGTGGGAATTTGTGCCCATTCAGTCAAAATATGACAGCATTTGTATGGTTGGACACTGATGTTGGCTGATCAAGGAAGCCTCCGTTGATGCTCCGGGTCATCCCAGAGCCGTTGAGTGTGTCTGAGGTCAGGGCTGTGTGCAGGACACTGGAGTTTCTTTAAACCAACATACTGTAACAGGAAAGGGTCTTCCCTAAACTGTTACTGCCAACTGGAGGCAGATAATTTCATTTATATAATTGATTAATTACACCTGTTGGTAATTGGGCGGTGGTAGCTCACTGGTTAAAGTACTGGACTAGTAATCAGAAGGTTGCCGGTTCAAGGCCCACCATCACTAAGTTGCCACTGCTGGGCCCCTGAGCAAGGCCCTTAACCCTCAATTGCTCAAATCGTGTTCAGTCGTAATTGCTGAGTCGATTTGGATAAAAGCGCCCGTTAAATGCTGCAGATGGAATTAAATAGTTGTTGTAGCTGATCCTTAGTGTGTGTGTGTGTGTGTGTGTGTGTGTGTGTGTGTGTTTAGGTCGAACACGTCTTACCTCTGCTGAAGAGAGGAATCGGGATCCATCACGGCGGCCTGCTGCCCATCCTAAAGGAGACCATCGAGATTCTTTTCTCTGAGGGTCTGCTGAAGGTCAGACTCGCCCGTCCACCCGTCCACTCCTTCATGTATACACGGCTTTGGGTTCATCACGTGATTATTATTTCTTCTCTCCGTCAGGCCCTGTTCGCTACAGAGACGTTCGCCATGGGGATCAACATGCCCGCTCGAACCGTCCTCTTCACCAGCGCTCGCAAGTTCGATGGCAAGGACTTTCGCTGGGTAAACACACACACACACACACACACACACACACACACACACACACACACACACACACACACACACTACTTATTTTTATCATCTGCTGTAGCTCGGTCAGGGTCGTGGCGGGTCTGGTTCTTTAACCGGAAACACTGGGTACAATATGTCTGTGTTAATAGTAATAATAATAATAATAATTAAATAAATAAATGAATGAATGTTAACAGGCACGTATAAAAAAGGAACTTGTACACGAAACACCCTCTTGTGGAGGCATTACGTTACACATTGTCAACCACAGTGGGACCAAATTGGCATCAGCTTCATTAATTAATGAATGAATAATAATAAAGGTAGCACTGACGCCTCACATCAAGAAGGTCCCGGGTTCTTCCTGTGTGGAGTTTGCGTGTTCTCCCCGTGTCTGCGCGGGTTTCCTCCGGGAGCTCCGGTTTCCTCCCACAGTCCAAAAACATGCAGTCAGGTTAATTGGAGACACTGTATTTTGCCCTACAGGTGAATGTGTGTGTGTGTGTGTGTGTGCCCTGCGATGGACTGGCGCCCCGTCCAGGGTGTTACTGTGTGCCTTGCGCCCATTGAAAAGCTGGGATTTCAGCACCCACCCGTGACCCTGACTGGATAAGCGGTTGAGTGAGTGAGTGAGTGCCTGGGTCGCAGTAAAAATCATGGACAAAATCCTTTGGTTCCTTTAAAAAAAAGTATGAAAGACGCTGATTTACGTGGCGTGACTGGCTATGTCTAGAGGGTGATGAGTAGGGCTGGGCTATCACCAGTAGGAATCTCAGATGAGTCTGTCTGCTCTCCAAAACTACGTTTTGTCACAAAAACACACGCGAGAAGTGACGAGGGGTTTAATGAAACCACGTCCTAAAATACACTCCAACAAGTAGCGAGCGATCAGAGTTTGTGCGCTGATGAGCGGCGTAATATCAAAGAGAAAAAAATAAAGGAATCTGAGTGGATTTGGCAACACGACCAACAGGGATCGTTCTGAAGTTGGAGGTTAATAAATATTTCCGTGTGCACCGCAAAAAGGGGCGTATTTGAAAGATCGATCTCGCGTTTATATGAATCGATATCGGATCGTTCAAATAAAGATCGATTCGAATCGAAAAATCAGATGGCAGGAGTTTGCAGAGTCATGTCTGTGTAGTAGATGCCCGGCCGGTCGATAGCGCCTCTGAGATCCGAACCCGAGCGCCACACACCACTGTAACTTTCTTGGTATTTTGAATTCCGTCACCGCTTCGGGGTCACTGGCTAAATCTCATCCAATCCAGTTATGAGTGTGCCCGCCAAATGCGGCTGCACAGCTGAGGTTGGCAGAGGTATGCCAGCAAGAGGGTTGAAACCACCAAGTGGCACAGAAGACCAGGACGTTCTTTTACGTTTCGTTCTAAACGCCACGTGTCGTCCGTGTGAGCGAGCGAGAGCGAGAGGCCGCGATTCAAGCAGCTGGAACTTAAAACGAAAATAAATAAATAAATAAATAACAGACGAGCTCTTGGCCATCGGCTCTGGCATGAAGCTGTGAAGAGCTGCCATCCAAATCCTGCTGTGAGGAACATCTGGAACGTGTGAGTGAGGAGGAAGAGAAACTCGTTGCCACGTCTCCTCTGGATCCTTGTGGCTGCACGTGATCCTGAAGGACGCGAACGATCTCCGGAGGAACTCGGTTTTCGGTTTCTGCGTCAGTTGTAGACCTGGCGTCGTGGTGATAGGCTGCACGTCGTTTATCGTTCTTTTGTTTATCTTCCAGTTTTAGTCGTATCTAGTTCCCCATTGTAAATGCGCTGCTGCTTGCGAAACCCTCGAGCTGATCAAGGAGAGCCGGATCACCACACGCCTCCTTCGAAACGCCCGATACCAAGCCATGGTCGCTTCTTATGTTGGCGTTTCCACAGGGTGCCACACTACGCCCCATGTGCGACCTTCCCACCCTCAGACACGCCCAGTTGTGTTTGGGTGCCAGGCCAGGTCTGTGACTGCTTAGGTTCAACACTCAGCAGTCGTGCACTAGAGTGTCAGATTTGCTTTTCTGCATTTTATTCAAAGCGGCTTTCAATTGTACAATCTAAGCAATTGAGAGTCGAGCGTCCTGCTCAGGGGCCCAACAGTTGCATATTGGTGGATGTAGGGCTCGAACAAGTGACCTTCTGATTACTAGTCCGGTACCTTCACCATTAAGCTGTTATACACCTGTTAGGAGTGAGTCTGGCTAAAACACCTTAACAATTAGGTGTCCACATACTTTAGGAAAATGTTTATCTAAGCTCTAAAGGTCGCAGTGGGGTCGTGGAGGAAGATCTGTTGCGCACCACATCCCGGCAGAAGAACCGTGCCACGTTTAGCTTTTTGCTGCATGACTGGAGTCGGGTTGTGAAACCGTCGCTCCTCGGCCAGCGGTCCTGTTCCCGGTTCCTGCGGTCGGATCCGAAGTCTTTAATCTCCACCACACGCTTCACGACGGGCTCTCGGATCCGGAGCGAAAGCGCCTCTCGTCGACCGTGACCGGCCTCCCTCCAGCTTCCATCGCGCCTCGGTGGGGTCCGAGAGTCTGAGTCCGCTGCCGAGAACCTTTCAGGTTTGATCAGCGGTCGAGGAGTGACGCGGCGTTTTATTCGGACGAGACGTGGAGGGAATTCTCATGAGCTCTGAATAGAATTAACATGGATTCATCCACCAGTCCGAGACCGTTTCTAATCTCTGTTCCACCCTCAACCCCCTCACGAACCCAAAAGAGTAAATGGATGGATAGGCAGGAAATGATGTGGACAACTCTGCAGCAACAGCCGTTTGTGTTTGCGTAGGCTCCTTCACAGGTCCTTGATGTCCTTAAACTTTGTGGCATGGCTTCTAAATTCCATGCTTGGTATTTTGACCACAGCTGGAAACTTCTCTGTGCCCATAAACAATGCACCAGTCATCTTATTAGACTGAATTCTAAGTCTGTTCAAAGTACAGTCGCAGGAATCATAAACGATCTGCTGTTATCAGTTATTGCCACAACACGTTCGTCTACCTCCTAGTGTCGCCGTGCTTTCTCAGCTCCTATGGCTAACGAACAGTCTAGGGAAGGCCCTTTCCTGCAGCTTGGTCCCTTTCAAACGGCTTTGTAATGACATACATGCAGCCATACAAATACAAATGCTGTCATCTTTTGTTCTACTGAACGGGCACAAATTCCCATACATGGACACACTTCAAAGTCTTGTGAGAAGCTTCTCAGAAGAGCGGCGGCTGTTCTAGCTGAACAGATCACACAGATGGTCACTCTGGTTTAAAACCATTAGTTTTTAAAATGGGACGTCCAGAAAGCTCATGGTCAGGCGTCCAAATACTTTTAGTCGTATATTGTTTTTTTATTTTATTTCAATTATTCTCCAGGCCACCCAGGAAGGATGGAGGTCCCTGTTGAGTCTGGTTCCTCTCAGGGTTTCTTCCTGTAATTTTAAGGGAGTTCATCCTCCCCACCATCGCCCTCGGCGTGCTCAACGACAGGGTTTTTAGTCTGTTGGTCCTGGATTCTGTAAAGTTGCTTCCAGGCAATGTCAGACTTCTTTTACATTTACATTTTCAGCATGTAGCGGACGCTTTTATCCAAAGTGACTTACAGTACTGTGACAGTATATTATCTAAGCAATTGAGGGTTAAGGGCCTTGCTCAAGGGCCCAACAGTGGCAACCTGGCAGTGGTGGGACTTGAACCAGCGACCTTTTGATTACTAGTCCAGTACCTTAACCACTACGCTACAACTGCCCTACTTTGCACTAGTCATCTATTAAACTGAATTCCTATTCCATCTATTAAACCTCCTACTGTCATCGTGCTTTATTACTTCCTATTGCTGACAAGCAGTTTAGGGAAGGCCCTTTCCTCCTGCTTGGCCCTTTTCAAACAGCTTCGGAATGACAGCCATACAAAGGCATACAAATACAAATTCTGTCATCTTTTGTAGGGCACAAATTCCCATACATGGACACACTTCAAAGTCTTGTGAGAAGCTTCTCAGATGAGCGGCTGCTGTTCTAGCTGAACAGATCACACAGATGGTCACTCTGGTTTAAAACCATTAGTTTTTAAAATGGGACGTCCAGCAAGCTCATGGTCAGGCGTCCAAATACTTTTAGTCGTATGTTGTCCTTTTTTCTTTTTTTTTTTAAATGATTCTCCAGGCCACCCAGGGAGGACGGGGGTCCCTGCTCAGTCTGGTTCCTCCAAGGGTTTCTTCCTGTAATTTTAAGGGAGTTTTTCCCTCCCCACCGTCGCCCTCAGCTTGTCCGTCAGTCCTGGATTCTGTACGGTTCCTTTCGGACAATTGACTTGACTTGTAGCTGGAAGGACCTGAAACATGGATCCATCCTCCGGCTCGTGACGTTTTTGACCACAGATCTGTTAGAACATCCGTCCAAGTGCTGATCTGTGCTGAGCAGAAGCGTTTACGTCATGAAATCCGACATGAAGCTTCACTCCATCATCATGAACGTTCGGTCCAACATCTCTGTCTCCGTGTTACCAGATCACCTCTGGCGAGTACATCCAGATGTCTGGCCGAGCCGGTAGGAGAGGGATGGATGAACGAGGGATCGTTATCTTCATGGTGGATGAGAAGATGAGCCCGGCTGTGGGGAAGCAGCTCCTGAAGGTAAGATTTTTACATCCCTGGCTCTGCTCTCAACATCTGGATTTTCTGGATTGTGTCCACCTTATTGCCCAATTTAGTCATATCTAATTCCCCATTGTAATTCCACTGCCGCTTGCACAACCCCGATATGATAAAGGAGAGCCAGATCACCACATGCCCCCACGCAGAGCCATATTGCATTCGGAGAGCCAAACTAAGCTCCATGTGACCCCCCACCTCACCCCATCCCACCCAACAGGCACCCGTCCAACCTTCCCTCTCTCAGACACACCTGTTTGTGTAGGCCGCTGCACAGGTCTTTAATGTCATTTAACTCAGTGGCATGGCTTCCACATTCCTTGTTTGGTATTTCATCTATTTCAGGGTTTTGCATTATTATTTTTCTCATTTATTTGAGGGAGAAATAATAATAATGATTGATTTGAATAGACAAATAATAATAATTTAATAAACTTGTACGTGGTTGCCCTCATGTGGAGGTTTTATGTTTCATCTTGTGAACCACAGTGGGACCAGATTGTACAGAGCAGTTGGAGTAAGATGCATTGTTTGTGTTGCCTGGGTCTCAAGAATTTTAGGTCTGTCTGTTTAAAGTACAGCTGCAGAAATCATGACCCTAAGTGGCCTGATGTGATGAGTTTCCTCTCTGCTTTGTCGCATAGCCGATTACGGCGCCTCCTCGTCCTCCTCCCGTCACCGTGCTTTCTCGGCTCCTGTCGCAAACAAACCGGCGTCGTTTCTCTGCCGGCGCGACCGTACGATCGGATCTTCACCCGTTTTTTGTCGTCTCTTCCTTCTCTGCCGACAGGGATCGGCGGACCCGTTGAACAGCGCGTTTCACCTGACCTACAACATGGTTCTGAACCTGCTGCGCGTGGAGGAGATCAACCCGGAGTACATGCTGGAGAAATCCTTCTACCAGTTTCAGCACTACAGAGCCGTGCCGGGAGTCGTGGAGAGTACGAGAAACGCTTCTTTACTCTGTACAGTTTGTTTGGATTGTTTGAGTCTGGATTGGTTTGGAAAACTTCTCATGGGATTTTTTTTACAAAAAACGTCCAGTAAGCGGCAGTTCTGTAGTTAGAATCGCACCGTGGTTGAAATCTAACGGAGAATGGCCAATATAAGTTGCAAGATTATGGCCGGATGATCGGGCTTATTCACAGAATCCTCTTTTATTCTCAGAGCTGAAGAAGTTAGAGGGGATGTATAACGCCATCGAGATCCCTAACGAGGAGAATGTGGTCACCTACTACAAAATCCGCCAGCAGCTAGCCAAACTGGCCAAGGAGATCGAGGAATATGTGCAGAAGCCTAAATACTGCCTGCCTTTCCTACAGCCGGGACGCTTAGTCAAGGTAATAATTCTCAAACTGGTTTTGTTTCATTTTGTGTGGTTCTATTTTTTAAATCGAATGTGTGAATGTGTTTTTCCGAGACCCTAGTCCCAATACAAATACGTATTACCACTCGATCCAGTCCCATCCAGTGTGCAACCTCGTTCCCATCTCCCACCTCTGATGAGAGGGGCTGTGGACCCCCTTTTCCCCACCCTACTCAGATTAAACTTACAGGTGAAATAAGCTCAGGTGTTCATTCTGAACATGACACTTGGCTTGTGTTAATGTATTAAACACTAAGGGTGCACTACTGCCCCTCCCAATAGCTAGGGTTACATACCACCATGCACCTTATGTATCTGTGAGTCCAGCTTGGAATTCATACCCCCTACTATCAGAAGCATGGCTCCTACCATCACACCACACCAGCTTACACATTTTATACAAAACTGCATGTGAATAAATCGTCAACACTGTGTCTGCGCACCTCCACTGAACGCGAAGCTTAAGAACGATCCGAAGTCAAAATAAGGATCATTTCAGTGCCCTTGATCCTAGATCGACATGTCTAACAAGTTCATGGTTGGATGTCCACATACTTTTGAACATATTGTGCGTTGTTATACCTCCGGTAATTCTGTAGTACATGCTCAGGGGTCATGTCACTGTCGATGATCTTACCGCTGATCTGTAGTGTGTAAAACATGACGTTAAAATACTAATAAATAAATAAATACTGCTGTTCTGTAGTGTGTAAAACATGACGTTATAATTCTAATAAATAAATAAATACTGCTGTTATGTAGTGTGTAAAACATGACGTTATAATTCTAATAAATAAATAAATACTGCTGTTCTGTAGTGTGTAAAACATGACGTTAAAATACTAATAAATAAATAAATAAATACCGCTGTTCTGTAGTGTGTAAAACATGATTTAAAAATTCTAATAAATAAATAAATACTGCTGTTCTGTGCTTACTCAGGTGAAAAAGGACGATCTGGATTTCGGCTGGGGTGTCGTCGTTAACTTCTCCAAAAAGTCCAATGTCAAGGTAGGTTTGGTTGATTTGCAGCTAGATCAATAACTAGATCCTTAATTATTAATAATAATAATGATTATAATAATAGTGAAGATGGAAGGCTTTTATCTTATGTACATACACACATGTATGGTACAATGAAATAATTTTATATCCCATATCCCTGCTTGTTTGGAAGCTGGGGTCAGAGCACAGGGTCAGTCTGAAGCTGTAAGCTACTGCTGTCCCTGACTGTCCCAGTGACATGCTCTCTAATAACCAGTGTTAAAACCTGTGTGAATTGTTAATGAAAGTGTGTGTGTGTGTGTGTTTAGGCTGGTACTGGTGAGCTGGATCCTCTGTATGTAGTTGAAGTTTTGCTGCACTGCAGCAAGGAAAGCGTAAAAAATGCAGCGACCGAAGCGGCCAGGCCGGCAGCACCAGGAGAGAAAGGAGAGATGCAGGTGAGAGATGCACGTTCACACTTCCGGTCTATTTAGTCACTTTTCTACCCGCCGACCTTCCGTTATAGACCAGGGACGTGAGGAGACCTTTCAAAGAGTGAGTGCTTAAAATATTGTATAAATAAGGCACGTGTGGGGGTGTCGGTCATGTTTCACAGATGAATGAGTCCGAGCTTAATAAATTCTGTGCTGTAAGTCGACCTGCAAGCGTCTTGCTCTCAGTGAGAGATAATGCTGTATGAATACATTATAATGTATGTATATGACTGGATTAAGGTTTTCTTTCTAACCGATAATCCTTCGGTTTGTTTAGGTGGTACCGGTCATGATGAACCTGCTGACCTCCATCAGCTCGGTTCGTCTCTACATTCCTAAAGACCTGCGACCCTTCGACAACCGACAGAGCATGCTCAAATCCATCCAGGTACCACACACACCTGAAGGGTAAATCTGTCCCGGTTTACACGACGACCACTTTTATTCAGCTGCCGTCTTCCATTTCCTTCCGTCCCCGTCTCGTACAGGAGGTGCAGAAGCGTTTTCCTGATGGCCTACCCCTGCTGGACCCTATAGATGATATGGGGATAAAGGACTCGGGGTTGAAGAGGGTCATCCAGAAGGTGGAGGCGTTTGAACACAGGATGTATACACACCCGCTCCACACCGACCCCAGCCTCGAATCGGTCTACACGCTCTGCGAGAAGAAAGCACTGGTACACACACACACACACACACTGTGTTTTAGGGCTTACTGTCATAAATTTACTGTTCAGGAAGATTTGTAAATGAATTATGTTTCTTTTTATAGTTTTTTGCCTCGTTAGCTTTGATTTAATGTTAAAAAACGTTTATTTTTGGCAATTTTATGGCACAAGTGGATCGAAAAATGAAGCAAGTTCATGACACCTGATTCTACTGCAGCTGAACTGAACTGCTGAGTCTTCTAACTTGCACAGCATTCAAATGTACATATAATGTAAATAAATTCATAATATAAGCATATAGGTGTAAAACACGCCCATCGGTGCCGAGATCTTGACCTCAAACCTCAGCTCTGCTATCAACAGACACTGTAGGTCATGTCTGGGCTAGGTCAATTAGGGTTTCTCCCTGCTGCTACACTGGAACACATGGAACAGAGCGTGACTCTCCACACACAACACTGCACACATCATATTAGTTGCATGATAGTCTGGGGCTCTCCTGGTCCAGAACAGGACAGATGGAACTTTGCATAATTAAATGTCATACTGATGATGAGCTGTTTTTTAGTCCTCATGAATAAGTATCAGAGGAGCAGACGGAGCTCAGTAGCTATTTCTGGTCAGTCGTAGTGACCTGACTGATTCCTGTACCAGAGTTTCTCCACTGTGCCTAAACAAAGCCAGGAAATTTACTCAGGCTTTGTCTGGTGCAGACCGGTAGAGCTCACAAAGCTGTCCATTGTTACAGACCTCAAGTCCAGAAAAGTTGGGACAGTGTAGGAAATGCTTTTTATATTTCTGAGTATATATGGTGAAGGATATTGTTTATTATTAGAATAGAATAGAATCTTTATTGTCACTATACACAGGTGTAATGAAATTTTGTATAGCATCCCTCCAATAGAGGTAGCAGCAGTAAAAATGTCTGAAGGTCACAGGCGTTAGGAATGCTTTTTAGATTCCCTAAATCTTTTTATAATAAGCACTGTAGGGGGTGAAAATCCATTGATTTATGATTATTTACAGAAATATTTAAGCTTAATGAAACAAATAAAAACATGCTGTCCTTATACAGTTATCAGTTTAACTCGGTTTAAAGTTTATTTTAATGCTTTCTGTTTTTATTAGCGTTCCACCTAATGGCCCATCTTTTCTGAAATACTTGTATTCAATTATAAAGACACAAGCATAAAGCCTGGAACGTCCCTCCATCTTTATGTTCGTCACCACATGCAGAAAGGCTTCGTGTGACGTTTTTAGCCTCGACGGTTCATGTTCAAGTGCGTCTGTGAATCACGCGACAGTTTCACAATCGCTGGACCATCCATGATCACCATGCGTCATGAACAACCCCCCCCCCCCCCCCCACACACACACACACACACATTATTTCATGTTCGTCAGATAAACCATCATCTGGTGCCTCCACAGCAGTGACGTGAACAACCTGGCAGCGTAAAGTCTAATTCCAGTCGTGACTTCCTTTGGAGACGGACCTGCAGCTCCTCAGATGTTCTTCATCAGCCAGCGTTCCGGTGTAGGACGGCGTATGATTCACAGAGCTCCGTAAAACGAGCTTTTTTGGATCACTGATCCGTCGTCGAGGCGCCGATGTTTGAAACGATTGGCAATCGGTTATTTGGCGGCGCTCAGTAACGGCTCACTTCAAAGCTAATCGGAGAGCGGAAGGATGAAGAACGCTTTGCTTTATGAGGCTGCAGAAGTCTGTGGTGCACTAGCGTGTGTGGTTTTGAGACACTGCACTTGAACTCGGCGAGTGAAACGGCGCCTTTCCTCTTCCTTTAAGATGTTTAAGAAGTTAAACCCAAAAATGCTGAAGTATTCATTTGTTTTTTTGTTTGTTTTTCTTTGCTTGTATCTCCACTGCACCACCTTCATTATAACCAAGGAGCACCAACTCACCAGCCCCTTCTAATCCCTTACCGGTGTTGGGTTCCCATATGAAGCTGCATCGCATTTATGTATAAATGTATACTTCTGATGTATAAAATTAAAAACTAAAAATATAAAGTAAATAAAAGACCTTGGGAACATTGACTGCAAGCCAGGTCTTCTCGTCCATCATCACAGCCTGACCTCACAAATGCTTTTCAACCTGATTGGCCTTAAACTTCTACAAACTCAGAATCTTGGGAAGCCTTTCCAGATGAGTGGAGACTGCTGTAGATGCAGAGAGGGGCATGTAAGTGTGTGTCGATGCTCACGGTTTTACTCCGTGTGTGTGTGTGTGTGTGTGTGGCAGATTGCCGGCGATATCAAGGCAGCGAAGCGAGATCTGAAGAAAGCTCGAACCGTGCTGCAGATGGACGAGCTGAAGTGTCGGAAGCGCGTGCTGCGGCGCCTCGGCTTCGCCACTTCCTCTGACGTCATCGAGATGAAGGGTCGTGTCGCCTGTGAGATCAGCAGGTATATAAATATAGAACTGTGATGCTGGTTCAGGTTCACCATGTTGGAGAGAGGAAAGGCTGAATAGGGGAACGGCGATCTCCATTTAGCGTTCTAGCCTGTGCCCAGGGAGAGGTATGGGCAGTTGTAGCCTAGTGGTGAAGGTACTGGACTAGTAATCGAAAGGTCGCTGGTTCAAGCCCCACCACTGCCAGGTTGCCACTGTTAGGCCCTTGAGAAAGGCTCTTAACCCTCAATTGCTTAGACTGTGTACTGTCACAGTGCTGTGTGCGTGCTAAATTCCGGAAATGTAAATGCAACCGACAGAGGGCGCCAGAGTGCACGAGGGTATTGAGTATATCCAAATCAGGACGATGCAGAAAAGAATGTAAGCTTTTGTAGATGAAAATCCACCCTAGTGATGATTGTGTCTGTAACGGACAGGGTAGCAGGTTGGCACAGCTGGTATAGCGGGCGCAGGGACCTCCAGCCATTGAGCGAATGTTGAGGGAGACACAGGACCCACCGTGACTCTGATCAGGATAAAACTCAGCAGTGATTTTCAAACCCTGGATCACAGAGAAAAATTATAATGAAATAAATGAATTTTAACAGGCGCATAAACTCAAAATGAACCTGTACACGAACGCCCCCTTGTGGAGGCTTTACGTTAAACTTTGTAAACCACAGTGCGATCAGATTGTCACCGTTTTTATTAATTAAATTTGTTTTGTGTTTTGTTTCAATACGTAGTTGTGTTGTCTGGGTCACGGTCAACGTGTGTGTGTGTGTGTGTGTGTGTGTGTTGCAGCGCTGACGAGCTGCTTCTGACCGAGATGGTCTTCAACGGCCTCTTTAACGACCTGACGGCGGAACAAGCCACGGCCCTGCTCAGCTGCTTCGTCTTCCAGGAAAATGTAATTACACACGTTTCGTTTCATTCATCTACCACAGAACAGTCAGTGTAAGATTAACCCCGGTGAGTAACTCTATCTGACCAAAAGTAAATGGACACCACGCAACAGGATTGTTTGTCATGCCATTTCAAAACGACGAGATTGACATGGAGTTGCAGCAACACGTTTGTGAGCGTAACGGCCTCCACACATCAGGAAAGAGTGGGGCATTCTAATTCATCCCAAAGAATGAATGCAGTTGAGAGAAATGAGGTGTGTCCAGATACTTCTGTCCATAATGTATGTGGTAATAAATCAGTAATGGATTGTTTTTAAATCACTTTATCAGCAGAGACCTTTGCTACACAGCCGATCAGGACACAAACTCAGGACTTTCCAAACTCTGCTCTGATAACCGAGCGTCCTGATTTGATAAGGACAGCCAACCATCAGAAAGATCGTTAATGACTGTGTTGATTAATCGTTAACATTCTTAATTCGGAAACATGATCACTTGGGTCTATTACGCTGACCCAGAGCTGAGGCGGGTCAGCCGTCAGCTGTTTTAGCGTAAATCAGATCAGTTACATGAAGAATTAGTTCTACATATGACGGTGTGTATAATGCAGTTTATGGTAAGTTTTCAGTAGGGGGCATCCTGGTACTCCAAACGGTCAAGAGTGTATGGACCAATAGGTGTGTCCACATACTTTTGGCCATATAATGTAAAAGACATGTACGCATTTAGCAGACGCTTTTATTCCAAGTGTCTTACAGTTGTGTCCAAATACATTGGGAGCGACTGAAGGTTAGGGCTTTGCACAGGGGCCCAACAGTGGCAACTTGGTGTTGGTTGGGCTTGAACCTGCAACCTTCTAGGATAGAACAGAATAGAACGGCTTTGTGTCACATATATACCCCTACACATACACATGTGAACAGTACGATAAAATTCTTTTACACAGAGGGTTAAGGGCCTTGCTCAAGGGCCCGACAGTGGCTGCATGAGATTCAAACCCACAACCAGCACAAGGGCCCGTCAAATTCAAGCCAGGATTCAAACCTATAACATTTTGATTGATAGCCCAAAGCTCCTCCACTAGGCTACCACTGTAAAAAATGGTACTTGTTGGTTTGTGATGTCTGTGTCTGTGTATGTGTGTCTGTGTGTGTGTCTGTGTCTGTGTGTGTGTCTGTGTCTGTGTGTGTGTCTGTGTATGTGTGTGTGTGTGTGTATGTGTGTCTGTGTGTGTGTCTGTGTATGTGTGTGTGTCTGTGTCTGTGTCTGTGTGTGTCTGTGTGTGTGTGTGTGTCTGTGTGTGTGTCTGTGTGTCTGTGTCTGTGTGTGTGTCTGTGTATGTGTGTGTGTCTGTGTGTGTGTGTGTGTGTCTGTGTGTGTGTCTGTGTGTGTGTCTGTGTGTGTATGTGTGTCTGTGTATGTGTGTCTGTGTGTGTCTGTGTATGTGTGTGTGTGTGTCTGTGTGTGTGTCTGTATGTGTGTGTGTGTGTATGTGTGTCTGTGTGTGTCTATGTATGTGTGTGTGTGTGTCTGTGTGTGTGTCTGTGTATGTGTGTCTGTGTATGTGTGTGTGTCTGTGTATGTGTGTGTGTCTGTGTCTGTGTGTGTGTGTCTGTGTGTGTGTCTGTGTATGTGTGTCTGTGTATGTGTGTGTGTGTCTGTGTATGTGTGTCTGTGTGTGTCTGTGTATGTGTGTGTGTGTGTCTGTGTGTGTCTGTGTATGTGTGTGTGTGTGTCTGTGTGTCTGTGTGTGTCTGTGTATGTGTGTGTGTGTGTCTGTGTGTGTGTCTGTGTATGTGTGTCTGTGTATGTGTGTGTGTCTGTGTCTGTGTCTGTGTATGTATGTGTGTGTGTCTGTGTCTGTATGTGTGTGTGTATGTGTGTGTGTCTGTGTGTGTGTGTCTGTATGTGTGTGTCTGTGTGTGTATGTGTGTGTGTCTGTGTGTGCGTGTGAGTGTGCGCAGCTGCTTCTTCTGCTCTCTCAGCTGCCAGTTCAGTGTTTCCACCTGTCGTTCCTCTCACCACAGACTCGCCCCACCCCAACACACACCAGCTGTACCCACTCAGCCTTCTGTAGTGGCTGTAGCTAAAATTGCTCGTGCTGCGTGTACGATAAGCTTTTACAGCCGGAACCGAGTGCGTTCCCTCCCTAACAGGTCTCTGTTTCCACCCGAGTCATAGTTTCAACAGGGATTTTGCATGTTCTCCCCGTGTTCATGTGGGTTTCCTCCAGTCAGGACAATTGGAGCTTATAGTAACTGCTATAGTAACTTTTACCACCACTTCATCCTGGTCAGGCTCTCTGTGTGTCCAGGCTCTTTGTAACACACCCCAGATTTGCTGACGATCCATCACGGGGCCTCGACCCCCTCCCTCTCGGACACAGCCGATCATGCATGCGTGTATGTAGACGCACGGTTGGTTGATAGCACCGCTGGAGATTCGAACCCTGGAATGTGCAAAACAAAACCTTTCCAACTTTTTTCTCTCTCTCTCCTTTCTTCTAGGCGAATGAGATGCCCAAACTCACAGAGCAGTTAGCAGCACCTCTCCGTCAGATGCAGGTAGGTGCAAACACACACACACACACACACACACACACACACAATAGTGTTGCCTGAACAACTATAGAAATGTAAAACAAGAACATAGTCAAAATGAGGACGAACAATAATAGTTAATAATTGTGGTTGGGTGGGCAATGAAGTCCTGGGTTCGATTCCCAGGTGGAGCGGTCAGGGTCCTTTCTGTGTGAAGTTTGCATGTTCTCCCCGTGTCTGTCTGGGTTTTCTCCAGGAGCTCCGGTTTCCTCCCACAGTCCAAAGACGTGCAAGTGAGGTGAACTGGAGATACAAAATTGTCAGTGACTACCGTTTCTGTCATGAATGGAACCAGTGTGTAAAACATGACGTTAAAATCATAATAAATAGTGCTGCTGTGTGTCGTCCCCTGTAGAAGAGGTTTAAATCTGGATGTATAAAGGGGGGGGGGGGGGGGTGTTGGGGTTTTGTGCGTTATCTGTTTTGTTTCTGCTCTTTTTTGTTAGACACACACACACACACACACACACACACACACACACACACACACACACACTTGCTCGGCATGTTTATACAGTACTGACTCCTCTTACACGTGTTTACACGAGGGATTCTGTGCCATGTGGTTTCTATTGCTTTTAGCTGCTGGTGTGTTTATGGTGGAGGGGTCGCTGGGTGCTCTTCTGTTGCTAATATTAGCCGATAAATCTGGCCTGTTTAATATCATGTTATATTAAAGCAACAGAACCTGAGAGCGAGTGTGTTATCGAGAACATCCAGACCTCTGGTCTACTACTGCTTTTATACAACCGGTTATACGGTGGGAACGCCGTAGGGACCGGTTTCATATATATAAAAGAATAACTATAGAGTGGAAAATCAGTGTGAATCCTGAGCTTTTTTCTTGCAACGAGACGCTGCTCCCACCTAGTGGTGATTGGGGACAATAACACCTGAAGAGTTTTGGAAATGTATTTGCTCTTGTAGCGTCTCTAATTGTTTACTCTTTCTGTGCGGCCCGGTAATAAATGACCCACGGACCGATATCGGTCTGCGGCCTCATAACCGCCGCATTTCTGACCTCTGCTGGCTGAACGATGGTACTGCACAGAGACGGGGGATAATGGGGATCAGTACGTGACTCTCCATGCGCGATACGGATCCCTGTATGAACCTGCCTTGTGAAGGTGAAAAGAAGAGGTCACTACTGCACACGTGTTGGAGGGGACGTGTGTTAGTCACGGCTCTCCTCGGTCAGGAGTGGAGGTCTGCAGCAGTAGAGGAAGCAAAATGCAGTAGGGTAATTGGATACTGACAGTATCCTTCCGCCAAGAAGTAGTTCCACAACAAATGACATGGAAAAACAAGGTGTAGATAAAACTAAAAAGAACAGTAAAAAACAAATACTTTTCTTCCTAATTAAGTCTTAAAAATTTGATGTATATTAAAAATGCTTTTTTTATCGGTCGTTCCCTCGCAGGAGTGCGCCAAGCGCATCGCCAAAGTCTCGGCCGAGGCGAAGCTGGAGGTGGACGAGGACTTGTACCTGAACCAGTTCCGTCCTCACCTCATGGACGTGGTGTACACCTGGGCCAACGGAGCGTCCTTCTCTCAGATCTGCAAGATGACCGACGTCTTTGAAGGTAACCGACCTGTTGATCTAGTGCTTGATGGTGTTCGAGTGTCTGTTAGCCAAGAAGTATGTGGACGCTCTCCTGGTTATCGAGTTCGGGTGAGTTCCAGTCAGCATGGTTTAATGACTTTGGGGACGTTGTAGCCTAGTGGTTAAGGTACTGGACTATTAATCAGAGGGTTGCTGGTTCAAGCCCCACCTCTGCCAGGTCACTGCTGTTGGGCCCTTGAGCAAGGCCCTTAACCCTCAATTGCTCAGACTGTATACTGTAACTGTAAGTCGCTTTGAATAAAAGTGTCCGCTAAATGCTGACAATGTAAATGTACAGTATGGAGTGAAGGAACTTTGATGCTCAGTGCTGCTGAACACTATGAGAAGAAGGCCGAACCCTTTTTACAGTACCTCATGGGCACAAATTCCTACAGACACACTTCAAAATGTTGTGAAAACCTTCCCAGAACAGAGCAGGCTGTGATATGTGCAAAGTAGGGGTCAACACTATGCCTATGCCCCTGGTTTTGGAATGGGATGTTCAACTAGCTCGTGGTTGTGTCCACATACTTTTGGCCATATATACTGTATATTAGAGATGCATGAGTATACCGATACTGGTATCGTGTATTTGCCCGATACCGCGCTCATTAACTCGTACTCGTACTCGCAAACGAGGCTCCGATACTAAACATCCGATACCGTGTACCTAGTGCACGTCGCTGCGTTACGCCCGGTTCACACTACACGACTTTTGCCCTGATTTTCGCTCGCCGGCCGGTCGGCGCTGGATCTGCCGGCTCGGGAGCGACTCGGCGTTCGCTCGGCGATCGAAACTCGGCTCCCGATCGCTGAGTGTGAACCATCCGACGACTCGATCCGACCGGCTCGCCGAGCGCTCGAGTTTTCTAGCAGGTCAGATATCTGATCCGAGACGTGCGACTGGGAACGAGCGACATGTGGAACAGCCAATGAGAACGTAGGATACGGTGTGAAGGGGAAACGCAGGAGAGGAGTGTAAACAGGTGGCACAGGGGGATAATATAGTTTATATCAGAATACATCAGCACACACACACACACACGTTTTACAGTATTTCTGACCTGATCGTTCTCTACAAAACATAACAACAAAACACCGACATTGCAAAAAATATTTATTAACCTCCAACTCATTAACTCCATCATTCTAAATAGGTATCGGTATCGGCAAGTACAAAAATACACGTACTTGTACTCGGTTGGGAAAAATGGTATCGATGCATCCCTAATATATATATTGTGTGTTTAAATATTTAATTGTGTGTGTGTGTGTGTGTGTGTGTGTGTGTGTGTGTGTGTGTGTGTGTGTGTGTGTGTGTGTGTGTGTAGGCAGTATAATCCGCTGTATGAGGCGTTTGGAGGAGCTCCTGAGGCAGATGTGTCAGGCCGCCAAGGCCATCGGAAACACCGAGCTGGAGAATAAATTTGCTCTCGGTACGACTCTTTTTTTTTTTTTTTTTTTCTGCTGCTTTTACTTAAATTTACTCTCTGTACACGGACGCATTTCCCATCGTCCTACACTCCCGAGAAGAGGGCGTGTCTAAATCCTTAGCTCCCTCAAAATGCTCCCACTGAGGCGCCTTAATTCTGAGTGATGATCTGACCGAATGACGAGGGAGCTGATCAGGTAGGCATTAGGGAGCAGGGAGGGTCACTAGGTTCTCACACTGACCTTCTATAACCCATAATGCACTGAGGTACCTCGGGTTCGAATCCCAGAGGTGCTATGAGCCGGCCGGGGGTCTGCACAGACATGATTGGCTGAGTCTAAGAAAAGGAAGCGGGGTGGCTGTTGGGTGGCTGAAGCCCTGAGATGGATTAGCGTCCTGTCCAGGGTGTTCCCGCCTCGCTCTTAGTGTTTTCCGGAGGAACTGGACCCTTGTGACCCTGACCAGGATAAAGCAGTTAATGAAAGTGAAGGGTCTGATTATTTTAATGACTGAGATGTGATTTTTATTCTTATTTATTTACAGGTATAACAAAGATTAAGAGGGACATCGTGTTTGCAGCCAGTCTGTACCTGTAACGCTCACTCGGTTTTGTTTTGTTTTCGTCCCCGTTCATCATGACACTGAAGCAGGACGTGAGAGAACATGATTTATTAACGTTCACGACAATAATGGCTTCATTTCTTTTGTCTTCATTAAGCACGGATTCTTTCTGTTTGTACATACTGTTTTAACTTTTAATTAAAAATATGTATAGTGACGTTTACTTTTCTATATGGTTTTTTTCCCTCCATACATACAATCGCTGCGGCCCGAACGAGAAAAGCAGTGGCAGGCAGATAGCAGCATTAGCAGCCCTCAAGGCATCATGGGAAACGGAGTCTGGGCAGAGCAGGGCAAAGCGGGGAGTTACATTCACAGGTTTTTCACCCCAGTGGTCCTTCGTTGTCGCACACCGGCGCCTCAGAAAGCGCGGCGGGACGGGCGGCGTGGGTTAAGGCTTTAGCTGGTGATCTCGTAGTGGTTCCCGTTAGTCGGCGTCTCCTGCAGGTTGGAATGCGTCATCTCCACTTCCTTCTGCACCGCCGGCTGCTTCTTAAAGAAGTCGGACACGAAGAAGACCTGAAGGGAGGAAGAGGACGACAGCTAAACCAAAGAATCCTAAATATATGATGATTTCTTAATACTTTTATTTATAGAAGAATTTAGTTTAACCCAAACTCATGATGCTTTTGTTTATTTTAGGGGGAGCTGACAGCAATTTTACACAGATTAGACAGAAATCTAATTTAATTAACATGCAGAGGACTGATTAGAGTGTCTTCTAATATGATGCTGTCTAAATCATTATTATTATTATTACTTTTTCATTATTTTTGTTGCTGCGGTCAAATAAATTAGCTTATTTTTTAGTTATTATTTAATTCCAGCATTTAGGACTATTTACTTTTATTTACTTTTATTAGAATGTTCAACAAATGATTATTTTACTGTAAAAGAGGGAGTACCTGATGGAGAAAGAGGATAAATTCTAAATATATGATGATTTTAATATTTTTATTTATAAAAGACAAAAGTTTAGCCCAAAGGCATGATGCGTTTGTATATTGTAGGGCAGAATGATGGTAATTTCACACAGATTAGAGTGAAATCGAATTTAATGAAGTGTACTGGAATATGATCCAGTCCAAAGAATTATTATTTATTCTATTTTTATTTGTATTTATGTATATTTATCCTATTTATTTTTTTGGTTGCTGTGATCAAATGATCAGCACTTCTAGTCTTCCAGGCTGGTGAATTAGCTGTTATAAATTAATTCCAGCAGCATTTAGGACCATTTAGTTACATTAGAACGCTCAGCAAAGAATTATTTTATTGTAAAATACTTAAAAATCAAACTCAAGAGGCAAAGGGTAAAAAACTGCTGCCTCCCCCCCCCCCCCTGCCTGAAGGTGACTCCAGGGTTTAATCAGTACTAAGAAGCAGGACTCACCACCAGTAAGGCCATGACGGCTCCCTGGATGAGGCCGGTGAGAACGTCGCTCCAGTGGTGTTTATAATCGGACACTCGGGACAGGCCGGTGTACACGGACGCGGCGATCAGGAAGAACTGGAGGGTGGGTCGCAGCAGTCGAGCCCATTCGTCCCGCATTCTAGCCTGCAGGTAAAGCTGAGAGAAAAACGCTCGGGTTAGAGAGACGTGTGGTGGTGCAGGGTGAACAACCACAACTATAAATCATCATAATAATCATAATGAATACGAGAAGTAATATTGTAAATAATTCAAACAAAAAAGCTGATTCACCGATCGACTCTGTGATCAGTGACTTGGTTTTCATCTAAACCTTTTCAAAATTAATACAATTAATAACAATTACAGTTAGCGAACACTTGTATCAAAAGTGATTTACAATTTTTACTTAAACAATCTGAGCAGTTGAGGGTTAAGGGCCTCGCTCAGGGGACCAACAGTGGCGACTGGGTGACGGTGGTGCTTGAACCGGCAACCTTATGATTACTAATCCAGCACCTTAACCACTGAGCTCACTGTCGCCTCACAGCAGAAGGTCCTGGGTTCGATTTCCAGGTGCATAGGTTTGGGTCCTTTCTGTGTGGAGTTTGCATGTTCTCCACGTGTCTGTGTGGGATTCCTCCAACAGTCCAAAGACATGCAGTCAGGTGAATTAGAGATACAAAATTGTCCATGACTGTGTTTGTGTGTTTGTGATAAAGACTTGAACTGGTGAATGTGTAAGCAATAACATCCTGCCCTGTTTGTAAAACATGACGTTTGGTGGGGCTTGAACCAGCAACCTTTTGATTACTAATCCAGTACCTTAACTACTGAGCTACCTCTGCCCCTTTTTATTCAAGTCCGTCATTCAGTGTCGTGTTAAATTCCTGTGTCGTGCAATTATATAATGATTGTTTTTGTTGTAGCAGGGAGTTACTTCTGGGCGTTTATACTGTAATAACAGTGCAGACGAGTGACGGGCGTCACAATCACACTGATTACACCGTACACGCCATCTACGACGCTCCCAACCCTGATTCAGCTCCTATATTTAGTCTGAGGCGTCTCTCGTCGCGAGGGCGTGTCGTCCACGTGTGTTACTGTGGTGATTTGTATGTCGTGACAGTCGGAGGGTGTGTGCGGAGGGTGTGTTGTGATGTTACTCAGTTGGGAAGGAAGTTAAATGCCACAGTCCAGCCCAAAGTGACAGAAAAGCTGAAGTCACCGGCCTGTTCTGAATACAGGGAACATTAGAGGGCCGATCAAGTTACGTCAAGTCATGTTTATTTATAGAGCGCCTTCACAAACATCGAATGTCGTCCAAGGTGCTGCACAGTAAAATCAGAACGCTAATAAAACAAACCAATGACATAAAATAGTAATAAAAGACGAAGCAGAATAGATACGAGGATCTTCTCTATTTATTAAGAATTTTAAGAACAAATTCTATTACTTTTCTACATCGTCGCATTTTCCCAGCGTTGTAATAACTGTTTAATGCCGTCAGTATTAAGTTTTCGGTTGAGCGTGTAGTCACTGATGGGCCGCTGTTTTCACACCATCATCACATGAAAATCTTCTTCCCCTTAAAGCTTCTTCGAGTGTCCAAAAAGGTGGAAATCAGATGGAGCTAAATCCGGACTATAAGCGTCTCTCAGATTACTCCTCCCACGCGCACCGCTTATAGCCAAAATATAAAAGTGCCTATACTACACAAAACCCAAACGCCTGTGAAAATGAATTGGTCTTCAAGTTGGCAAGCAGTTCCATAACTTTGGGGTGGCCACAGTGTCGTCCGGTCACATTTAGACCTCAATCACCAAGAAGAGCCTTAAATATATTTCCTAAAGAAAACGCGAGTGTGATTGTAGCTCGGGAGTTGGTGGCGTCTTAAAACTTTAGGTCATGCATGCAGAGGCTCAGTAGATCAAACCTGCCTTTCAAAAAATGAATGAAAAGTCAATGGGGCAAAAAAGGGTATAAAAATGGGTGTGGTGAGCGATCGGGTGCACATATTCAAAACCTGTATACAAGCTAAGGTATCAACGGGACGGACGATTTAGAGTCATTATCTCAAAAATTAATAGAAGTAAACAGGGCATTAAATAGATCTAAAATGTGGGTGTGGCATCACACTAATAAAAGAACCTTAAACTCTACACTGTATTTTACTGGGAGCCACTGGAGGGAGATCAGGGGGACAGAGTGGACTAACAGATCACGAGATAAAGAGAAGTACAGTGGTCAATGTGAGAGAAGATAAAACATGAATAATTAAGGCATTGCTGGTCAACGAAGGGTGAATTCATGGATGCTCGGGGTGGTAAACAGTGCACAGTCGTCCTGGTTTTGAACTAGAAGGATTCAGGAGTCCGGAATCGGGACCTACAAAACGGTTATCTCATTTTCTGCAAGCTTGTGATGTTTATTCTAACTTGGACTAATCAGACTAAAACATTAAACATTTATTCATTTCATCACTGTAAATCTAACATCACAGCGGCTGGGATTCAGGATTTTACTATTTATTTACATTTACGTAATTTAGCAGACGCTTTAATTTAAATAACTGAGAGTTAAGGACCTTGAATTTGCACCCGTTAAATGATCCACACTCTCACTCATGTCGGCTCTCCGTTCAGGAAGGTTTTTCCCTCTAAAACATCTGGAATCTGTGTGGATTTTTCCACCACCACTGGGCGGGGAGGGGTGTGGATGTTTAGGCGGTTCTGGTTGTTATCAGGGTGTTATCAGGGTGTAGCTGGAGCCATGTAGTGAGGGTTTTACACGTGTGTGTGTGTGTGTGTGTGTGTGTGGAGGTATAAATAGAAACTTACTGCCAGGAAGAGCATGCAGTACATGGAGAAGGAGGAGTGTCCAGAGTAGAACGACAGCCTGTAGAACAAACACACAGAGAGAGAAACAAACAAAACACTGACGCTGATGATCGACTCTTCATTGTTCATCATCTTCATTATTTTATACATTTATTTGTTTACGACATTTAGCAGACGCCTTCATCCTAAAGAGACTACAGTTCTGAGAAGTGGTGGGGATTAAACCAGCAACCTTCTGATTATTAGAGAGGTACCTTAACCTTAAGTAAGATACCACTGACTAATCTAAATAAATAAATAAATACTAGACTTGGTAATTACTCCCACCACTGCTGGGATCCAGGATCCAGGGTTCAAATACTAAGCGGTGCTACTGGCCGGTCAAGCGTCTACATACAGGTGTGATTGGTTACGCTTGAGGAAGGAAGGGCCGGTGAAGTCGGTCCACCTTGTAGATGTAAAGTCAGAGACGATCGCTCATCTATTGCTGCTGTTTGAGTCGCTCATCTTCTAGACCTTCATCAGTGGTCACAGGACGCTGCCCACGGGGCGCTGTTGGCTGGATATTTTTGGTTGGTGGATTATTCTTAGTCCAGCAGTGACAGTGAGGTGTTTATAAACACCACCACCATGTCAGTGTCACTGCAGTGCTGAGAATCATCCACCACCTAAATAATGCCTGCTCTGTGGTGGTCCTGTGGGGGTCCTGACCATTGAAGAACAGCATGAAAGGGGGGTAACAAAGTATGCAGAGAAACCGATGGACTACAGTCAGTAATTGTGGAACTACAAAGTGCTTCTATATGGTAAGTGAAGCTGATAAAATGGACAGTGAGTGTAGAAACAAGGAGGTGGTTTTAATGTTATGCCTGGTCGCTGTAGCAGCACTAACAAGACCAAACCCACTGATCTGGACCTTACGTGTCATCAAAACAATCATGATATGAGTGGAATTATTAGGACTTCATGGATTCGTGGATGAGGGTAAAACTGAGAATCAAACCATCAACCCAAATTCCGTCCATCTATTTAACCCATCGTATCGATCCCAAATCCAGTCCCTCGATTCTATCTCATCCATCTATACATCTTCTAGACATGGTACACCACACCAAGATCAGAACAGCAAAAGCAGAGGTTAATAAACCTGGCACGGTGAAGGGCGTGGTGCCAGACTACACTCGAGCTCCACCAGAAGATCCCGCCGTCTGACGTGAGTAATAGCGCGTAATCGTAATCGTGGCTTCTCTTCATCTAGCCGAAAGCTTCACCCAGCCTGGCACCGTGCCACGTGAACGCTCTGATGGATGAGCTGTCGTGTTCCCTCCGACCGACCGATCGAGTTACAGCTCACACGGACGAATTAAGAGACAAAGAGACGCCGAGGATTCAGAATGGAACCCGGCTGATACCTCTCAGTGAAGGACGTCTTTAAAATATAGACAGATTCATTATTCTGTTAAATATCTGGAATTTTGTGGTCACATCTTTTATCCTTGATCAGTTTAAAACATATATTTTATTTAGAATTTGCCCAGCATTGATAAGAAGTGTTTCTAGGTCTTGAAAAGGTAGAAATAAAGCTGATAGTATACATTTACATTCACATGTTCAGCATTTAGCAGACGCCTTTATCCAAAGCGTCTTACATTACAGTTACAGTATACAGTCTGAGCAACTGAGGATTAAGGGCCTTGCTTAAGGGCCCAACAGCAGCTACCTAGCAGTGGTGGGGCTTGAACCAGCAACCTTTGGATTACTAGTCCTGTGCCTTAACCACTAGGCTACAGCTTGCCCTATACATACACTATATGGACAAAAGTATTGGGGCGCCACTTCTAATTAATAAATTAATGTGTTTCAGACACATCAATTGCTAACAGGTGTAATAAATCAGTTATATAAAGGAATGTATATGCTTCCAACTTTGCAGCAACAGTTTAGGGAAGGCCCTTTCCTGTTCCAGGATGACTGTGCCCCTGTGCTTGATTTAAAGAAGCTCCAGTGTCCTGCACAGAACCCTGACCTCAGCCCCACTCAACAGCTCTGGGATGAACCGGAACATTAACTGATTAATCAGCGCCCAGCCCTACACATAGAAATGCTTTCATTCCTTGACTGAATGGGCACAAATTCCCACAGACAGCAAATGTATTGTGAGAAGCCTCTCAGAAGATGCAGGACAGTAGTACCCTTCCTGACACAACCCTCCTATTTCTATCCGGGCTTGGGACCTGCACTTAGAGGGCACTGACCAGCGACTTGTCTGTTTCATGGCTGTGTGGGCCAGTTGAGCTCTTCCACACCAAACTCACCCAGGCACACGTTTATGGAAAGTCCCTTTGTGCTGAAACAGGAATGGACCTTCCCTAAACTGTTCCCACAAAGTTGGAAGCGTACAATTGTCCAGAATGTCTCGGTATGCTGAGGCATTGAGGTTTATCTTCACTGGAACTAAGAAGCCTAAGGTTGTCGGTTCTAGCCTGACTGCTGCCAAGTTGCCACTGTTGGGCCCCTGAGCAAGACTCTTAACCCTCAATTGCTCGAATTGTATTCGATGTATTCGTATTGTATTCGTTATAGAACCACGCTGTAATTGTGAGCTCTACACAACGACATGATTCACAAAGAGGTGATTAAGAGGTGCGTCCCAATACTTTTGTCCACATAAGGCGTGTCTATTTTGGGTGAAAAGATCAAAGGTTGTGTTTGTTTTATCAATCTAATAAACGTTTGGACTCTCCGTGGCGACTTCAGCAGCAGCAGAACCTTCAGAACCACCGATGTTTTGATTCTGCACCCCCACCCCCCAAAACCCGGCGTTCCACCCCGGTCTCACGTCCGTGGTATCATCTAACGAGGGTTCATGATTATTCCTGGCGTCTCGTTTCTCCCGTCGCTTTATTTATTCTATTAATGGATTCGTCTCCAACACAGGCCGTGGATCCTTTCCAGCAGGGCGAGTCTATCAGACAGGAACCACGCCCGGCATTAATAAGAACCTGAGGAGAACCTTCTAGAGGAACGTTTCCACCGGCCTTGAATCCGACCCAAAAATCCCCGAGAGCTGGACACTTTCCACCTTGTGTGTGTGAGTGTGTGTGGGCTCTGAAAGCTCACCGCAGGACCAGAGAGCACCAAAGTGTGTGTGAACCGCCGTCTCACCACAAGACCTAAACACACACAACCCCCCCCCCCCCCACACACACACACACACACCCTCCATTAACCCGACCCAGCAACGCGTCTTTGTTAATCGGACACCGTTTAATCCGATTGCATCTGGGTGACTGTGCAGTTCGTCTGAAGTCCGATCCCGTGCTATTACACCATTAGGGTCACGCGGGGGCCTGTAATTTTGGGAGCTCTAAGCCTGGGCGCTGACCGGCTCACGTATCAGATGGTGTGTAGGTGTGTAAGAACGGGCCGGTACGGTTCCTGCACACAAATCAAACACACACGCCTGTTTGGAAAACCCACCACATCAAAGTGTGCTTGTGTGTGTGTGTAGGGAGTTTTGGAGGGTGAATTTCATGTCAGAGCTGCACATGAGGTCCAGCAGAGTTCCAGCGGTGCCGACGGGGCAGACGGGGCCGTCTGAGGGCCCAAAATATTCCCAGGAGGAGGTGAAGCGCTGGAGTCGCTCGTGCATCGTAAACAGGAGTCCAGTTAACAGTGGACACGGGTTTGGTTTCCTTTTATAATCCATAGGTACTGGACTAGTAATCAGAAGGTTGCTGGTTCAAGCCCAAAGCTTGCCACTGTTGGGCCCTTGAGCAAGGCCCTTAACCCTCAACTGCTTGCACTGTATTGTAAAGGCGTCTGCAAAATGCTGGAAATGTAAATGTTGATGTAATGGGACGTCACGGTCTAAAACCACTGCCACTGATGGGGACTCCCACACCTTGGCTCTGCAGCTATAACAGCCTCCACTCGTCTGGGAGGGCTTTTCAGAAAACTGAAGATTTCTGATTTCTGATACCGATCCAGATTACTCTGGAGAAACGTATTCTCCAAGAACGTTCTGGTTTGGTCAGATCTGGAGCTGCTAATAAATATCGCTCGTGATGAACATGTTGAATTCCCTACCTGGCCTCGTTGACCTTCTTCATGTCTCCGGTGCAGGTGAAGTTCTCGATGTAAGCTCCGCCCGAGCAGTTGATCAGCTTCCAGTCGGGCTTACAGACGTCCAGGAAGTGAGGTCGCAGCCGGCCGATGGAGTACTTGGCGATGTCGGTGAGGGACTGGCTCATGGCCACGCCGAACAGGAAGGTGCCCACCGCCTTGTAGACGCAGGCCACGTAGCTGTTGCTGAAAGAGGACTTCGATCTGATGCGATCGAAATGAACCGACAGACACTCGCCAACGATCATCTGCCGGAGGAGGAGAGGGACAGAGGAGAGATGAAAACGCTTCTGAGGAGAGAAAATTCTAACAAACCTGATAATTATTCAAATATCAACCACAGAACATCGTTATCTATCACCGAGGACGTCAACTCAGGCGGTTAGAGAGCAGGAGAGGGTGGAATTATCACGTAGCGTGATGAAATTCAGTCACATCAGTCACAACCTTCAGTCACATCTCGGGCAAATCAAAAATCAAAGCAAGCCATAAATAAAATTCTAAATTTACATGAGGCATTAAAAATATTTTTTCTCTTCAGTTCTTTCCTGTGCAAAAATTAAAAGGTTGCCTATTTATATCCTGAGTGCCAGAGAGCCACTGCTGGACCCCTGAGCAGGACAACTGAGCCTCAACTGCTCAGCTCGACCAACAGAAATTTGAAATAAATTAATTTAAGTGCTAAGTGGGCAGCACTGTCGCCTCACAGCAAGAAGGTCCCGGGTTCGATCCCCAGGCGGGGCGGTCCGGTCCGGGTCCTTTCTGTGTGGAGTTTGCATGTTCTCCCCGTGTCTGCATGGGTTTCCTCTGGGAGCTCCGGTTTCCTGCCACAGTCCAAAAACATGCAGCCAGGATAATTAGAGACACTAAATTGCCCTGTGTGTGTATGTGTGTGTGTGTGTGTGCCCTGCGATGGACTGGCGCCCCATCCAGGGTAACCCTAATTCTGTCAGTGTGGCTTCATACACACAGAGTGCTTGTGCTTGACCGGCCTGCCTGCAGTCCAGATCTGTCTCCTATTAAAAACGTCTGCCGCCTCATAAAGATGAGAATCAGACGATGACGAGCACTGTCGAGCAGCTGAAGTCTCCCAATTCTTAGTTCCCAAATCATTAAAAGTGTCCCAAGTGTCCCAACCTTTCTGGAAATGGAGTTTGTGATAAATAAATGACCTTTAATAATAATTTATTAATTATATTCATGTTTTTCTCTCTAAATTAGACTGCTTAAGTGAACTGTGCATCATGTTTCCTAATCATAAACATTATCATTCTACTGTTTTCCTGATTGGTGCCAGTCTTGAGGTTTCTTGGCATTTACGTGGGTTTGTTGTTTTTTTTCCCCTCAGATCTGTAGAAACGTGCCGCTGTGGGTTTAGCACGAGGGCGAGCGGTTTGGGATCGACATTCTTTCCGTGCTGAGATCTCAGCTGCTTCTTTGTTCGTGTGAAGGTCAGGAATCAGTCGCAGCAGGTTTGGAAACGTTCTGCAGGCGCCGCTACGAGCTCTGAGCTGTTCCAGACTCGTGGACGGACCTGGGTGTGGCGTTCGGGGTGTGGGGATTTTATTCGGGGTGACGGTTTTAAACAGGACGATTGGAAAGTGCTGAACTGCACAGCGTGAGTCAGATAGTCCTGATAAAACTATGCTATCGGGCACTGTAATGCCAATAACTGCTAAACCAAGCAGATGCCAGTCGTGCCCGGTCATGCCCAATCAGAAAAATATCATCTGGGTGCTTGGGTAGCGCAGCTGTACAACATGCTAGCTACCAGCAGGCGGGGCGCCCATACAGACAACGACTGGCTCATCCGAGGGTGGGAGGGTCGCAGGCATTGCTTATAACTGCTGCAGTTACGACCTCTGCAGGCTGATCGACAGCACTGCACAGAGACGGGGGATAATGGAGATCAGTGCGTGACTCTCCGTGCGCGATACAGATCTCCGTATGAACCCTCCTCATGCAGGTGAAAAGAAGCGGTATGTGTTAGTCACGGCTCTCCTCCGGTCTCGGTTGCTTAATTTATTCCCAGTCAGAAACTCCACAAAGATAAATACACACGGCGGTAAAGAGTGAAGAACGAAGAGCGCAGGGATTCGAACCCACAGCGCCGAGGCCGTGGTGTTAAACAGAGACAGACAGGGAGGAGGGTTCGAGAGGAGCAGAGAACAAAACCAAGAGCACTTACAGTCAGCAGCACGACTGGGATCATAACTCCTCCTAACAATTCATAGGAAATGGTGTCTTCCTTTAGCGGGTACTTGATTGTTTCATCGCTACAGAAAAATCCTCGACTGAACGTTGTGTGTTTCAGTGTGAGTATAGCGAACGGGACTCCAGCTAGCAAAAACAAACACAAACAAAAGCAGTGGGACAGCAGTGGGTTAGAAGAGCGCTCTTAACACACAACACGGGCACACACACAGAGTCCTGACGCGGAGCTGGACGGGCACGTGTGGTCAGTACGGTGGCGTGTAGCGGGACACGTAGCGTGAGATCCTGACTTCTAATAGGCTACCACGTTGCCGCCAAGGTATCTCTCCCTGGCTGGAGTAAAATACCGAGCGGAGGATGTGCGTGCCAGCCAGCAGACCTACCAGCAAGAGCATCGGGCAACCAGCAGAGGTCGCCAGAGCGCACAGTGGAAGTGAATATATCCAAACTGGGAAAATGCCAAAGTAATTTTGGGTGTTGGGGTGTCACAAGCTGCCTTTAGTGT
Organism: Trichomycterus rosablanca; assembly: GCF_030014385.1. NCBI lineage: Eukaryota > Metazoa > Chordata > Actinopteri > Siluriformes > Trichomycteridae > Trichomycterus > Trichomycterus rosablanca. The sequence continues at coordinate 1,632,388 of NC_086005.1, forward strand.
CCCTTTCCCTTAACTATTAATACGGGAGGTAGAGACCACGTCCAATAGGTCACTCTAAAAATCCACCTGAAGCTCAACTGACCGCAGTGACCACAGCATGTGATTTACATCATTCATTATGCATTCCCTCCCAACGTAGTCGTATCCAATCTACCTCCACCACTGCAGACTGCAGGCAGGTTCATACGGAGATCTGTATCGCGCACGGAGAGTCACGCGTCGATCCCCATTATCCTCCGTCTCTGTGCAGCACCATCGATCAGCCAGCAGAGGGAGTAACTGCAGCACTTATTAGGAATCCATTCGGCCCTCCCTCCCTCAGACGAGCCGGTCGCTGTCTGTATAGATGCCTGGCCGGCTGACGGGCTGGTCATTGCAATCTTGTAGGAGGAACTCGTAAGTCGTTATACTGTTTTGGCCAGCACGGTTGGACTGTGATGGGAACTCCCTACATATTCATCCACAGGCCTTCTCCTGATAGGCTACTGGGATTTCTGTGGACGGGCGTAAAGTTTTTATCTGATGCATAAAGGTTTATTTAATATGCTATGATTTAATAAGCAGCGCTCCAGAACCATTTTATTAGGATTTTAACGTCATGTTTTACACTTTGGTTCCATTTATGACAGGAACGGTAGTTACTCATTACACAAGATTCATCAGTTCACAAGTTTATATTGAACACAGTCATGGACAATTTAGTGTCTCCAGTTCACCTCACTTGCACGTCTTTGGACTGTGGGAGGAAACCGGAGCACCTGGAGGAAACCCACGCAGACACGGGGAGAACATGCAAACTCCACACAGAAAGGACCCGGACCGCTCCACCTGGGAATCGAACCCAGGACCTTCTTGCTGTGAGGTGACAGTGCTACCCACCGAGCCGCCCTATCGGATGGATTAAAGTTAATTTAATATGCTATAATTTAACATGCATCATGATGATGATCATGATGCTCTCTCTGACCTCCATACGTCACTGTGGGTTCAGTGTTTCTGGATTCTAAATTAACGCCAACGCCACGAGTTTTATTTTTAATTCACTGGATACAACAAAAGCTTCTAAACACATTGTGAGGAATTGAACAGCAAATGATTCAGATGGAAATGATTCGCATGAATGAATCAACTAAACAGCAGGTCGGAAGCGAATCATCTGAAAAGAGATGCAAACTTTTAAGGGCCCTAAATCTGGACGTTGTAAAGTACGGGGGTGCAGAACGGCCTCATCAACGTAACGGCAACACACACACGGCGTCTGTAAAGCCTCGTCTTCAGATCAGCAGCTGCTGCTCTGGTCCGGATTAACGACGGCCAATCAGAAACGACGAAACGCTCCAGGAATCTACGGCAGCTATTTCTGGAGCGTCGCTTTTGTAACGACTGAGTGAATTTCCTCTGTACAGCAGAACTACTCGGTGTTCTCACCCTCGACCTTGATTTCACACCACAGGCTCATCACGGGGTGTTAAAAAAAAGGTCAGTGGGTTTACTGGAGTCTGTGGCCGTCCTACACCAGCAACGTGCCAGCGTGCACTGAGGGAATTGGGTATATCTAAACAGGGACAATGCAATGGAGAAAGCAAAGCATAAAAGCAGCAGCATAATACACAGTCAGTCTGGAGGCGGGACTCAAATGTATAACGTGTGCTGATTGGCTCCCGTTCTCCACTAATATTTACATTATCAGTATTTTACAGACGCTTTTATCCAAGGCGACTTACAGTACTGTGACAGTATACAGTCTAAGCATTTAAGGGCTAAGGGCCTTGCTCAAGGGCCCAACAGTGGTAACCTGGCAGTGGTGGGCTTGAACCAGCGACCTTCTGCTTACTAGTCCAGTACCTTGACCACTAGGCTACAACTGCAACTAATACAGTAAACGTCTCATTAGTTTATTTTTTGACCCTCGTGGTTCAGAAACGTTCCGCTTCGTTAAAACATCGTACAGCAGGTAAAATCTGAGACACGATGAGGAACCCGGTTCCACCCGTCGTGTTCTTACAGCTCACACTGCCGACTCTGATGCCGACTAACACTGAGTTGACTTCCTCTGCTTTTGCATCCTCATTTGCAAAGCAAAACTGCGATTAAGAACAGGAGACGTGCTCAGGGAGTCCACACAGAATCAGTGGGAATGAAAGAAGTCGTTTCTTTATTTCTTTTCTGTTCTGGTTATTGTTATTAAATAAATAAAAAATAATCGTGAGATCGAAGAGTTCAGATCAAATCTGCAGAACCTTGTTGCAACACATCTGGATTTAATACACCGATCAGGTATACCATTAAAACCACGTCCTTGTTTCTACACTCACTGTCCATTTTATCAGCTCCACTTACCATATAGAAGCACTTTGTAATTCTACAATTACTGACTGTAGTCCATCTGTTTCTCTACATGCTTTTTTTAACCTGCTTTCACCCTGTTCTTTAATGGTCAGGACCCCCACAGGACCACCACAGAGCAGGTATTATTTAGGTGCTGGATGATTCTCAGCACTGCAGTGACACTGACATGGTGGTGGTGTGTTAGTGTGTGTTGTGCTGGTATGAGTGAATTTTTAAATACCGTGTCCACTCACTGCCCACTCTATTAGACACTATTAGTCAGAGACAATCGCTCATCTATTGCTGCTGTTTGAGTCGGTCATCTTCTAGACCTTCATCAGTGGTCACAGGACGCTGCCCACGGGGCGCTGGATGTTTTTGGTTGGTGGACTATTTTCAGTCCAGCAGTGACAGTGAGGTGTTTAAAAACTCCAGCAGCGCTGCTGTGTCTGATCCATGCATACCAGCACAACACACACTAACACACCGCCACCATGTCAGTGTCACTGCAGTGCTGAGAATCATCCACCACCTAAATAATACCTGCTCTGTGGGGGTCCTGACCATTAAAGAACAGCATGAAAGGGGGGTAACAAAGCATGTAGAGAAACAGATGGACTACAGTCAGTAATTGTAGAACTACAAAGTGCTTCTATATGGTAAGTGGAGCTGATAAAATGGACAGTGAGTGTAGAAACAATGAGGTGGTTATAATGTTATGGTTGATCGGTGTATATATATATACTGATTTTGGGGGGGGGGGGGGGGATCCCTGAGCACGTGGTCGATGTGAACGGTCGCCGCCAGCGTTACTTACGCTGCAGATGGGCAGTGTGAAGCCCACCGTGTAGAGCACAGTGGAGGTGATGGTGCCCGAGTGAAAGGGGTACGCGATGCTCTCGTCCTTACAGAAAAAGCCCCTCTGATAGGGCCGGACCTTACCCAGGTTATACGCCGTCACAGGAAGACCCGCTGTGAACGGAGAAGGGTGAACAAACCGTTAACATCTCGCGGTGGAGGTGTGTGTGCACCTAGCTAGCATTAGCATTAATTAGCTGCTAAGGTCAGCACACGTTTACCTAAAGATCTACAAATCCTCTCAGAAAGGCTGTCGGATCCTCACAGGCAGCAGGTTTGGATCTAAATATAAACCTGGACGTGCTGTACAAACATTTCTGAGGAGCGCCACGCCCTAAAAGCATTCTAAGAATTTGTGTCAGACAGCATCAATGCTAACCAGTTAGCTTAGATAAAGAAATAATAAAACAATAAAAGGACGAATATCAGGGTGTAAAAGGAACCAGATATGACACGATCAGACACTATAGGGTCAAAAGTATCTGGACACCCCTCCTAATGACTGAATTTACAGTAGCTGTTTCGGACATAACCGTTGCTAACAGGTGTATATAAATGATATGAGGTGAATGTTTTGCATGCTTTTAACATTGTGCCAATAGTTTAGGGAAGTCCCCTTTCTATTTTAGCATGATTACCCCCCTGTTTTGACTACACAGAGCCCTGATCTCAACCCAACTCAACACTTTTGGGATGAATTACACTCAGACGGTGAGCCAGGACTTCTCTTCTCTTCTTTTCTTCTCTTCTTTTCTCTTTTCTTCTCTTCTTTTCGCTTCTCTTCACTTCTTTTCTTTTCTCTTCTCTTCACTTCTTTTCTTTTCTCTTCTCTATCAGTGCCTGATCTGACCTTACTGACTTACTGAGCCTTGTAGACAGGCCTCCTAAAACACTGTGTTATTTTAAAGCTACAGATGAAAGACTGAGCAGCTTAATTCAGTCTAAATCCCCGTGGTTTTGGAACTGGATGTCTGACAGGCTCATCGTCGGGTGTCCACATACTTTTGTCCATATAGTGTAGATTATTATCTGTACATCAGGGGTGTCCGAACCATGTACATGAACCATGTCCAAACCCGTTACCATTTCTGAAACGGCTCGTGAGGTATTTTAGAAATAAAATGAAAGTCGTGTCACTATTAATCAGGTTTAAAAAATCAGCTTGAACTGTTTGACCTCTGGGTGGCGCTCTCACATGAACCAGATCTAAACACTCTCCCCCAGACTGAAAACATTGACGTTGCACCTACATAAACGCTGCGGCTGCAGAGGAACAAAAACTAGACGCGAACGCAGAAGATTTCAGGAGCACCGAGTTCAGGGGGAAGTGGGTATGTTTAATTTGAAGAAGTAAAATAATCTTCACGTTAGGATTATAAACTGATGAGCAAAATCTGAGTTTACACGCCACTGTGGACGAAAGATCATTAATCACAAAAGTGGAATTGTTAGTAATCAGCAGCTCGGTTATATTTAGATTTCTTGTATTAATAAAGACTCTGTGGCCCCGTGGTTGTGGCCCCGTGTTTGTGGCCCCGTGGTTGTGGCCCCGTGGTTTTTACTTTATCTGAACCTTAACATGAAAAGTTTGGACACCCCTGCTGTACATGATACATCACCTATAAGTTCCATGCACCTGTAGAAGCTTCATTATGTCAGTTTTGGGATTTCGATGATTTTTGCAACTGTTCTTGTTTGGAACAAAAACAAAATCGTGGCTGAAAAAAATGACAGAAAAACTAAATTAACTTAAAAGCTGGTAAAACTTCTGATTCACATAAAAAAACGTGCTGGTTTTAAGAACAGACTCGACTTTTTAGTAGCGTCAACATTTAGAAAACAGTTTTGACAAATGTCCTACTGAAACACCAAACTGCACCATCAGCCAACCCACCTTCTGCACCACCACCACCTTTGGGAGGATGGCAGTATAGAAATAAGTATTTGGACGCCTGACCGTGAGCTTGATGGACGTCCTATATCAAAAACAAATGCTGTTTAAAATAGAGTGACCTCTAGTGATCGCTCTTCTGAAACGGCTTCTCACAAGACTTTGAAGTTTGGTGTGTGTGTGGGAATTTGTGCCTGTTTAGTCAAAAGATGGCAGCATTTTCATCTGTACGGCTGGGCGCTGAACGATCAGTTGGTGTTCCGGTTCATTCCAGAGCTGTTGAGTGGGGCTGAGGTCAGCTTTTTTTTAATCGAGCACAGGGCCTTCCCTAAACTGTTGCTGTAAAGACAGAAGCATAAAGTTTCCTTCATATCATTGATTTATTACACCTGTTAGCAACTGCTCTGATTGAAACACATGGATGTAGTCATTAGAAAAGGCGTCCTGATACATTTACATTTTAAGCTATTGAGGGTTAGGGGCCCAACAGTGGCAACCTGGCAGTGGTGGGGCTTGAACCAGTGACCTTTCGATTGCTAGTCCAGTACCTTGACCACTAGGCTACATACTTCTGTCCATATAGTGTATGTATGTATTGACCAGCTGTATCAGATCGTTCTCGTATTAAAATGATAAAGTGGACGCTCTACATGAGACGCTCTACATGAGACGCTCTACATGAGACGCTCTACATGAGACGCTCTATTCGAGGCGCTTAGCGATGACTCTTGTTTTCGGTGCAGTTGCTGTTTGTGGTTGCAGCAGCACCGTCGCATCATCTGCTTTTGATTGCATGCAGTTCTGATGATGTCACTCCGCCCAGGAAAATATCATCATCGGGCGTTCCAGAGGTTTCGGGATTTCCAAACCTTCTCCAGAACAAGAGCGCACGTGAGGGTCTGTGGAGGTCCAACAGGGGGTCCCGTGATCCGTGTGTGATGTTCTGCTCAGTGTTCTGAGCCGGTGTGCAAACGTTCCTTCTTCACGTCTTCATCCAAACACCGAGCTCCTCATTTCCATCAGGGCTTCATTTCATTTACAGTTTGCATGAAGGACATGCTTCACTTTCATATATGGAAGACGTTGCTAACCAGCCGTATACATCCATCTACCTACAGAGTATGTACACTACAGTACATGGACAAAAGTATTGAGACTCCCCTTCTAATTATTCATTCATGCATTATTCATTCCAGCTTAGTAGCAACAGTTTAGGGAGGGTCCTCACCTGTTCCAGCATGATGGTATAAAGAAACTCCAGTGTCCTGCACAGAGTCCTGACCTCAGCCCCACTCAACAGCTCTGGGATGAACCGGAACACCAGCTCATCAACCGGTGCTCAGTGCCAGCCATACAAACGCTATTATCTTTCGACTGAATGGGCACAAATTCCCACACACTTGTGGCTGTTGTTCACAGAAAGGACGCTCCAATTTCTAGTTTGTTTTTTAAATAGAACGTCCAACAAGCTCACGATCAGGCGTCCAAATACTTTTGGCTGTATAGTGAATGTAAGCAAAATATAGTGTGAGTGAGTGAGTGTGTTTACAGTACCAGTGTCAGTGTGATGTCTGGTGCCTTGCTGGGTTTCTGGGTGGCCCTGGACGCATGTGACCCTGACCAGGATCGTCCTGACCGCTCTGTGGTGTGGTTCAGAATTGCAGGAGGTGAAGATCTACGTCACAGTCTGCATTCCAGAACGTCCTATGAATTTGAATCCTGTGATGCTTGATGCACCACGACCCCGCGGACGTTAGCCAATCGTGTTCATGCAGACGCCCGACCGGCCGACCGGCCGATAGCACGGCTGAGATTCGAACCCTTTTTATCACTGCGCCGCCCGAGAGTCTGTACAGGTTCCAGGTTTTAAAGCTCAGATTTATTTATTTCTTTATTTTGTTTATTACTTGTTTTCCTTACAGAATGACCTCTGACCTCCAAATCTGCTGCAGAATCAGTGTGTGTGTGTGTGTGTGTGTGTGTGTGTGTGTGTGTGTGTGTGATTATCAGCATGTATCAGAATATGTTACTCACGCAAGCTCACAGGTTAAAGTACACACACACACACACACACAAACACACAATCACACACACACAAACACACAAACACAGTCATACACACACATAAAAATGCTCATACATACACACACACTTATACAATATATATACACACACACACACTTATAGAAATACACACACACACAAACATAACTCATACACACACATACTCACACACAAACTCATTCTCTTACACACACTCAGACAAATATATACGTATATACAGTATATACTCACACACACACAGTCATACACACACTCAAACTCAAAAGAAGCTTTATTGGCATAACAAACAAGGACATTCGTATTGCCAAAGCAAGTTAAAGAGAAATATTAAAAATAAAAATAAGAAACACACACACACACAAATATGAACCCACCCTTACTTAAACTGTCACAGACATACTCACACACACTAATTACCACACACACACACACACACACACACACACACACACACATACAGAAATATATACAGTGCCTTGCAAAAGTATTCAGCCCCCTTGAACTTTTCAACCTTTTGCCACATTTCAGGCTTCAAACATAACGATATGAAATTGTAATTTTTTGTGAAGAATCAACAACAAGTGGGACACAATCGTGAAGTGGAACGAAATTTATTGGATATTTTAAACTTTTTTTAGAAATAAAAAACTAAAAAGTGGGGCGTGCAATATTATTCAGCCCCTTTACTTTCAGTGCAGCAAACTCACTCCAGAAGTTCAGTGAAGATCTCTGAATGATCCAGTGTTGACCTAAATGACTGATGGTGATAAATAGAATCCACCTGTGTGTAATCAAGTCTCCGTATAAATGCACCTGCTCTGTGATAGTCTCAGAGTTCTGTTTAAAGCACAGAGAGCATCATGAAGACCAAGGAACACACCAGGCAGGTCCAAGATACTGTTGTGGAGAAGTTTAAAGCCGGATTTGGATACAAAAAGATTTCCCAAGCTTTAAACATCTCAAGGAGCACTGTGCAAGCGATCATATTGAAATGGAAGGAGTATCAGACCACTGCAAATCTACCAAGACCCGGCCGTCCCTCTAAACTTTCAGCTCAAACAAGGAGAAGACTGATCAGAGATGCAGCCAAGAGGCCCATGATCACTCTGAATGAACTGCAGAGATCTACAGCTGAGGTGGGAGAATCTGTCCATAGGACAACAATCAGTCGTACACTGCACAAATCTGGCCTTTATGGAAGAGTGGCAAGAAGAAAGCCATTTCTCAAAGATATCTATAAAAAGTCACCTGGGAGACACACCAAACATGTGGAAGAAGGTGCTCTGGTCAGATGAAACCAAAATCGAACTTTTTGGCCACAACGCAAAACGTTATGTTTGGCATAAAAGCAACACAGCTCATCACCCTGAACACACCATCCCCACTGTCAAACATGGTGGTGGCAGCATCATGGTTTGGGCCTGCTTTTCTTCAGCAGGGACAGGGAAGATGGTTAAAATTGATGGGAAGATGGATGGAGCCAAATACAGGAACATTCTGGAAGAAAACCTGTTGCAGTCTGCAAAAGACCTGAGACTGGGACGGAGATTTATCTTCCAACAAGACAATGAACCAAAACATAAAGCAAAATCTACAATGGAATGGTTCACAAATAAACGTATCCAGGTGTTAGAATGGCCAAGTCAAAGTCCAGACCTGAATCCCATCGAGAATCTGTGGAAAGAGCTGAAAACTGCTGTTCACAAACGCTCTCCATCCAACCTCACTGAGCTCGAGCTGTTTTGCAAGGAAGAATGGGCAAAAATTTCTGTCTCTCGATGTGCAAAACTAATAGAGACATACCCCAAGCGACTTGCAGCTGTAATCGCAGCAAAAGGTGGCGCTACAAAGTATTAACGCAAGGGGGCTGAATAATATTGCACGCCCCACTTTTCAGTTTTTTATTTCTAAAAAAAGTTTAAAATATCCAATAAATTTCGTTCCACTTCACGATTGTGTCCCGCTTGTTGTTGATTCTTCACAAAAAATTACAATTTCATATCGTTATGTTTAAAGCCTGAAATGTGGCAAAAGGTTGAAAAGTTCAAGGGGGCTGAATACTTTTGCAAGGCACTGTACACACGTACACAAATATACACACACCTACACTCAAACTCTCTCACACTTCTCACATACACAAATACACACACTCTCATACACACACTGTGTGAGCTGTTGTTTTCCTAACGGTTTGCAGTGATGCAATATCAAACCATCATGTATTACACACACACACTTAAACGCTCTTTCTTTCTCACACACACACACACACACACACACACACACACAGACACTCATACAAATATAAACACACACTCTAATACTCACACACATACACACACATTCTCATACACCCACTCAAACTCTCTCACACACATACCTATATACACTCTCATACACACACATTCTCATACACCCACTCAAACTCTCTCACACACATACCTATATACACTCTCATACACACACATTCTCATACACCCACTCAAACTCTCTCACACACATACCTATATACACACTCATACACACATTCTCATACACACACTCATTTACATTTACATTTTCGGCATTTAGCGGACGCTTTTATCCAAAGGACTTTCAGTACTGTGACAGTATACTGTCTAAGCAATTGAGGGTTAAGGGCCTTGCTCAGGAGCCCAACAACAGCAACCTGGCAGCGGTGAGGCTTGAACCAGTGACCTTCTGATTACTAGTCCAGTACCTTAACCACTAAGCTACAACTCAAACTCTCTCACACACACTTAAACTCTCTCACACAATCATACTCATACACACACTCTCATACACACACTTAAACTCTCTCACACAATCATACTCATACACACACTCTCATACACACACTCTCATACACACACTCTCATACACACACTTAAACTCTCTCACACAATCATACTCATACACACACTCTCATACACACACTCTCGTACACACACTCTCGTACACACACTCTCATACACACACTTAAACTCTCTCACACAATCATACTCATACACACACTCTCATACCCACACTCTCATACACACACTCTCATACACACACTTAAACTCTCTCACACAATCATACTCATACACACACTCTCATACACACTCTCGTACACACTCTCATACACACACTCGTACACACACTCTCGTACACACACTCTCGTACACACACTCTCGTACACACACTCTCGTACACACACTCTCGTACACACACTCTGAACAGGCTTTAACTGATCATACAGAACATTTATTATAGACACTAAACACTGGGGGGTGAGTGGCGTGATCCATCCCTGTGTGTGTGATGTTCTATCAGAGTGAGTGTGTGTATCAATCACAACACAAGCACTTTCTCCTGGTCATGATCAAGGTGAGTCTGAAAACACTGGCTGAGAGAGAACATGCCAAACACCTGACAGACAGAGCACAGGTTTCACTGCCCCACTTCACCAGCTGCACCATCGTGCCACCCCCCACAGACCTGTGGTACCTTCTAATTCCAAACTTCATTAACGTCACGTCGCTTCTTGGAACCGCCACAGTAGGGCTGGAAGTTAGCGATTTAGCCACAAGAAGCACTGAGCTACACCTCATTTATCATTAGGAATTCATTCTGGTTTTCTGGGCTTCATTACAATAAAGTATGCAACGGAACTAAATCCATCCTCCTGGTGTACGCTTAGCTAACAGTACACGTTCAACACACTGCTGTAGCGCTTCAGGCAGTTTGGATCAACGTTGTACCTCACGCTCCGCTTCAGACGCCACGTTTTGGGGTGATATCATCATCTTAATGTCCAGCAGTTTAATCAAAACATTGTGTGGCGCAGCAGTAAGTTACGTTAGCTCACTACCACTGGGATCCAGGGTTTAAATTCCAAGCTGTGCTATCAGCCGGTTGGGCGTCTACATACAGACATAATCAGCTACATCTGAGGAGGGAGGGTCGGGACCCTGAAAACATGACAATGAAACGCCACCTCGGCACTAATGGTAGCCCTGACGTTCACAGCGTGCAGCGTAATACGATCCCTGCATGCAAAAGAAACAGTGCATGTCATGAAAGCTAATCCCGTTACCGCGGGAGGGTTTAGCAGAGGGTGGAAGGTGTGTTTGCATTGAGGTGTGTGCAGCTGGAACACATGATTAAACGTCTGGTTCTTCTGGTTCTGATAGTCGGGGCGATGCCAAAATGAACCAGTACAACATGTTAGCAACTATTCAAACGATCCAGGTAACACAAACGACGCATCAAAACCAAACACAAAACGAAACATAATCAATGAATAAAAACGTGGTAATCTGGTCACACTGTGGTTTACAAGGTGTAATTTAAAGCCTCCACAGGGGGCGTTCGTGTACAAGTTTATGTTCCTGTTAAAATCTTGGCACCTCATTTGTAAATATTTTTAGCTTTAGGGATCAGTATAGAGTACAGAGAGTCACGCACTGCTGTCCATTATTCATCTCTGTGCAGCACCTTGACCAGCCAGAAGAGGCCGCTATTCAAGCAACAGTGAGGAATTCCTTCAGCCCAGCCACCCTCAGACACAGCCAATCATGCTATGAGATTTATGAGCTACTATGAGAGCTGAGATTTGAACTCGGATTCAGATTTACTGCTGTGCCACCCGAGCGCCGAGCGACTTATTCCATTTTTCAAAGGTGCACATGGAACTGAAATGTGAAAACACAAACTTGCACCCGCCGTGCAGTACGTGTGCAGCCGCCTAGTGCTTCTTTACACCAGCCAGCGGTGGATTCTAACAGAGCGTCTTAATTCTGTGCCATACATGTTCTTTCGGTACCCGTGCAGGTTCCTCAACCAGACAGCAGGGGTCAGTGTTGCAGCTCTGACGAGGGGGAAACCCTGTCTGACCTTCCCTCCTACAGACACGACCGAATGTCTGTTGAGCGCCCGGGCAGGCTGGTAGCACCACTAGTACCACTAGTACTCAGTTGGAAGCTAAAACTCTTGATGGTGTGGTGGTGAGCTTGCGTATTAGACTGCTGCGCCCCCTGAGCGTCCCCTTTTATTTTAAGTGAGCTTTTTAACAGGTGCAGTCGAACTCGCCCTATTTATATGAGCACAGAGAAGTTGTCAGAAATAGTTGTAAGGAATTAAGGACATGACACAAAGTTCAAATCCATTATGGAACTTTTTATACCAACAAATGATTCATTATTATTTATATTTAATATTTTTTGACAGAGAACAGTTGCAGAAATCATGCGTGTGTGTATTCACGTGTCCAAATAAACATCTGGCCGGTATAAACATAATTATCGCGATAACTATTATAAACGATATATATCGTGCAGCCCTGTAAGAAGCGTCAGTATGAAGCAGAGGAGAACATACCAAGGATCAGACAGGCGATATCCAGCATGATGTAGGGAATCCCGCGTCTATCAAACATCTTCAAAGCTTCAGATCAAACGATTAGATCAAAGAGTCCCGATAAGTGACGTCCAACCCAAAACACCAAAACACGCGGCTGCGCAGAAGAATCAACCGACACCAAAAAGCGTCCAGATCAGATTCTCATATTCATCAGACCCGCGATAATAATAATAATAATTAATAACAATTATAATAAAATAATAATAATAAAATAATAATAATAAACTTAATCGGATGTAAACATGTTAAAATAAAATGTGATTTTGAGCGGAGCAGCTTTTCTGTTTATACTCGAACAGTCCGAACATCTCAGTCCGACCGCGATCATAATAAAGTCCGACACCGAGCCGCCGGTTCTTCTACCAACCCGGAGGCGTCACGAGCTCAGATCACGCCCCTTTCCTTTTTCCGTCTGCAGCGTCACGAGGTGCAGAACAACCAATCACAAACACTCACCCCCCCCCCCCCCCCGAACCACACCCATAAAATAACAACACAACAAAGAGTGTGTACCAAACACACACACACACACACACACACACACACACAAAATATATACTATTATTATTATTATCAATAGTAGTTTTTATTATTATTATAATTTTTATTATTGTTATTATTATTATAATTTCTATTATTATTATTATTATTATTTTTATTATCATTAATATTATTATTATATTTTTTATTATTATTATTATTATGTATTAATATTATGTATTAAGTATTATTATTATTATCAATAGTAGTTTTTATTATTATTATAATTTGTATTATTATTAATATTATTATGTATTAGGTATTATTATTATTATTATGTATTATTATTATGTATTAAGTATTATTATTATTATGTATTATTATTATTATCATGTATTATTATTATGTATTAAGTATTATTATTAATATTATTAGATTATAATTTGTATTATTTGTTATTTATTATTATTATTATTATTATATTATTATTATCAGTAGTAGTTTTTATTATTATTATAGTTTTTATTATTATTATTATGTATTATTATTATTATTTTTATTATTATTTTATTATTTGTTATTTATTATTATTATTATTATATTATTATTATCAATAGAAGTTTTTACTATTATTGTAATTCAGCAAACCCCCCCCCCCCCACCATGACCCTGATTGGATAACCGGATAAGACAGTGAGTGAGTGAGTGAGTGAGTGTTATTAGTATTGTTATTATTATTATTATCAGTAGTAATAGTAGTATTTAGTGTTATTATTATTATAATTATTACTATTTACTATTTCAGTTTTTATTATTTTTATTATTTTATTATTATTACTATTATCAGTAGTTATTATTATTATTATTATTTATATTATTATTTTTATGATTATAATTAATGATGTAAGTAATGAATGTTATTATTGTTCTTATTACTATCATTAGTAACAGTAATAGTGGTGCTGTTGTAGCTGGTGATGCTGTTAATACTTCACTTTTTCATTAAGTGTAAGCATTATAAATAAACATATTTTCTCACTAGCTTTTTGTAATGTTGGGATCTGTCAGCTGTTGATATGACAGGAACGTCCCCCAATCAATCCTAATAGATTTTAATAATAAAATGATGGAACAGCTTTATTTGTCATATACAGGTCCTTCTCAAAAAATTAGCATATTGTGATAAAGTTCATTATTTTCCATAATGTAATGATAAAAATTAAACTTTCATATATTTTAGATTCATTGCACACCAACTGAAATATTTCAGGTCTTTTATTGTTTTAATACTGATGATTTTGGCATACAGCTCATGGAAACCCAAAATTCCTATCTCAAAAAATTAGCATATCATGAAAAGGTTCTCTAAACGAGCTATTAACCTAATCATCTGAATCAACGAATTAACTCTAAACACCTGCAAAAGATTCCTGAGGCTTTTAAAAACTCCCAGCCTGGTTCATTACTCAAAACTGCAATCATGGGTAAGACTGCCGACCTGACTGCTGTCCAGAAGGCCATCATTGACACCCTCAAGCAAGAGGGTAAGACACAGAAAGAAATTTCTGAACGAATAGGCTGTTCCCAGAGTGCTGTATCAAGGCACCTCAGTGGGAAGTCTGTGGGAAGGAAAAAGTGTGGCAGAAAACGCTGCACAACGAGAAGAGGTGACCGGACCCTGAGGAAGATTGTGGAGAAGGGCTGATTCCAGACCTTGGGGGACCTGCGGAAGCAGTGGACTGAGTCTGGAGTAGAAACATCCAGAGCCACCGTGCACAGGCGTGTGCAGGAAATGGGCTACAGGTGCCGCATTCCCCAGGTCAAGCCACTTTTGAACCAGAAACAGCGGCAGAAGCGCCTGACCTGGGCTACAGAGAAGCAGCACTGGACTGTTGCTCAGTGGTCCAAAGTACTGTTTTCGGATGAAAGCAAATTTTGCATGTCATTCGGAAATCAAGGTGCCAGAGTCTGGAGGAAGACTGGGGAGAAGGAAATGCCAAAATGCCTGAAGTCCAGTGTCAAGTACCCACAGTCAGTGATGGTCTGGGGTGCCATGTCAGCTGCTGGTGTTGGTCCACTGTGTTTTATCAAGGGCAGGGTCAATGCAGCTAGCTATCAGGAGATTTTGGAGCACTTCATGCTTCCATCTGCTGAAAAGCTTTATGGAGATGAAGATTTCATTTTTCAGCACGACCTGGCACCTGCTCACAGTGCCAAAACCACTGGTGAATGGTTTACTGACCATGGTATTACTGTGCTCAATTGGCCTGCCAACTCTCCTGACCTGAACCCCATAGAGAATCTGTGGGATATTGTGAAGAGAAAGTTGAGAGACACAAGACCCAACACTCTGGATGAGCTTAAGGCCGCTATCGAAGCATCCTGGGCCTCCATAACACCTCAGCAGTGCCACAGGCTGATTGCCTCCATGCCACGCCGCATTGAAGCAGTCATTTCTGCAAAAGGATTCCCGACCAAGTATTGAGTGCATAACTGAACATAATTATTTGAAGGTTGACTTTTTTTGTATTAAAAACACTTTTCTTTTATTGGTCGGATGAAATATGCTAATTTTTTGAGATAGGAATTTTGGGTTTTCATGAGCTGTATGCCAAAATCATCAGTATTAAAACAATAAAAGACCTGAAATATTTCAGTTGGTGTGCAATGAATCTAAAATATATGAAAGTTTAATTTTTATCATTACATTATGGAAAATAATGAACTTTATCACAATATGCTAATTTTTTGAGAAGGACCTGTATACGTCTACACGTCCGCAGTGCAGTACAGTTCCTCTTCTGTATATCTCAGCTTGTTTGGAACCTGGGGTCAGAGCACAATCCAAAAACAAACACTATTAAAACAGTGACCTCTGTGTGAACCTTTCAGCTAGAACAACAGCCGCTCTTTTGAGAAGCTTCTCACAGGACTTTGGAGCATGTCTTTGTATGGGAATTTGTGCACATTCAGTAGAAGATGACATCATAAGGCTGGGCTCTGATGTAGATGTTCCAGAGCTGCTGGCTGAGGTCAGGACTCGAAAAATCGAGCTTTTCTTCACATCTATATAAAGGGGGATGCCGGAACAGAACAGGGCCTTCCCTAAAATGTTGCTGCAAAGTTGGAAGCACATAATTCTGAATTGTTTTTGGAAATAAAGAAATAAAAGAAGGAAATGCCATAAAAGAGCAGCAACCTTCTGCTGCCTGCAGGACAAAAGCAGGAAAGCTGTTATTAAACCTCCTGCATCTTCTACATTTATTCTTTATTCTTTATATGAACAAACAAACTTGTTTTCTTTTCTAAACACAGCATGCGAGCTCGCTAAACATATCAGATACGTTGTGTTAGGAGGATTAAAATTCCTGCACTGATTAGAAATGTTTGAGCTTTTTAATCACGTGTATAAAATGTCGTGTTTAAGAGTTTAATGAAGTATTTAACCAGGTTTATTATTCATTCATTCACTGTTTGTTCTGCCACCGCTGTATTCTGGTCAGGGTCACGGGGGGTCTGATTTATTGGGCAAAAGGCAGGAAACAACACACACACACACACACACACACAAACACTTGGAGCAATTTTTAGAAGCTCCAGTTGGTCTGACTGTCTGACTTTTGGACTTGTAGGAGGAAAACGGAGCACTTAAAAGAAACCCACACAGATCCAGGGAAAACATGCCAACTCAACACAGAAAGGACCCTGGTCCTTCTTGCTGTGAGGTGACAGTGCTATATTAGTAGTTTTTTAGCAATGTGTATGAAATTAATGAAATCAATTATATGGCCGAAAATGATGTGAACGCCGCTCTCAGGTATTAAGTTCAGTTGTTTCAGCCACACACTGCAAACAGTGGAATAAATGTAATTACTGTAAAAGTATTATCAGCTTCCAGCTTTGTAAATGCTTGATGAAGGCCCATAAGACATGACTGGTTTTGTGCACAGATCCCTGACCTCAACCACACTAAACATGTTTGAAATAAATTAGAAAGTTGACTGTGAGCCTGGCTTATGCCTTTTTGACTGAATAGGGACAAATTCCCACAGACACAATTACATTTTTTGTGAAAAGACTTTCCAGAAGAGTGAAGGCTGTTATAGCTGCAGGAAGGACGAGAGACTCTATATTAAATTTAGTTCACGGTTTTGTACTAGAATGTGCATCAAGCTTTTGGTCAGCTGTCCACAAACTTTTGGCATATAGTGCATGTATTAACTTATATATTAACTCTTATAAAGTCAAATAAAGTCATTTTTACATCTTTCTGACTGAGAGGTTTTATATATTTAGTTGTTTCAGGTAAAAGGTAAAAAAACATTTAGACAATAAGATCAGATGAAGGAGCTAAAATAAGAAGTGATGTTTCTGTAGTGTGAACGTCATTATAGTTTATTTTGGGGGTGAAATGAGAAGTGGTTTCTCTGGTTCAGAAGCCCTGAGACTGACACTGAGCCTCATTGTTATTAGTTTGCTTATATTTACTCAGTACAGTTTAATAGAAGGTTATTACACCATTTTTAGTATCAAACCCAAATAATTCAGATTCTTCCTTCTTCTCTGCCCTATGTTTAGATTTTTAAAATGTATAGTAATATTATAATTGTTGTAATCCAGAATAGGGCCACTTATCCACTTACAAGGGCAGTGATAGCTCAGTGGTTAAGGTACTGGACTAGTAATCTAAAGGTTGCCGGTTCAAGCCCCATCACTGCCAAGTTGTCACTGTTGGACCCCTGAGCAAGGCCGTTAACCCTCAGTTGCTCAAAATTGTATTCAGTCATGACTGTAAGTCGCTTTGAATATAAGCTTCTGCTAAATGCTGAAAATATAAATGTAAATATTATCCACATTAGTATTATTATATTATAGATGGTATAAATGATGCACTGCTGCCCTCTATCGGTGTAGAAAGTACCAGCATCTGATGAACAACCGATGTGAAGAAGAGATGACGTCAGCTTCAAACATTTATGATTCTGGTAGGTAGAGGATATTAAAACTGCAGGAACACTAAACATCCAGTCAGTAGTTAACAGAGCATTGCTCTTGCAGTGGTAGTGGGCTAAAGTAATACACCACTGCACCACCTGAGCACCTGACTGATATTATTCTATTAAAATCAATTAACAAATGTGGTCGTGCTCGAGCATTTCATTTATTCATTTAATAATAAAATAAATGTCAATTATATAAGAATAGGGTTTGATAATGTATCTTACTCTCAAAATAAAATAAAAATAGACTTTATACACAGATAGGGCCAGAAGTATGAGACCACTAGTGAAATACTTCTATTTGAGAACAATTTGAGTGAAAAGTTGAATCTTGAGTTAGTTCCATCTTTTTTTATTTCAATTTTGTTTCTGCATTTTCAAAATTTTCTCCCAATTTATCATCACCAGTTACTCTTCCGCTGCTGGAGACCCTGATGGCATCTAAGGAAGGTATATTGGCCGGAGAGTCAAGCGCTGATCTCCACGTTCCTTCACTTTTGTACAGGCGCATCGGACCACTAACCGACAGCACGTCAAAGACACCGCCCACTTTTCAGTCCGGTCTTTTCCCACCCAGCAGACCAGGGTGGCCAGTTTTGTCTGCTGCAGGCACTGCAGATTATGCCTGCCAAGGGCACCCAGCTGACCGGTAGCAGAGCTGAGACTGTGAAGTACAGAATCCCAGCGCTGGTGTGCTAGCAGAATTTCCCGTTACACCACCTGGGCGCCAGTGTGTAATGTCAGCAGTCAGCACATGATTTCCATCAAGTAGTTGTTTCAAAGCTTCAAGTGTGTTTGGGTCTTTACCCTGGTGCCTTTTTAATCATTCTGTACAAAGATCTAAAACAGAGGGTAGCACATGGAGTGGTACTTCTCATCCCAGACTTAAATACACCCACCACCATGCTTCACTGTTGTTTTGATGCTCTGTGTTTGATACTTTTCCAGTCATTTACTGTATAATGTATTAGCCCATGCTAAGCGTGGATTGCTGCCTGCTACTTGTCCCCTTGAGACCGCTACTACACAGCCGTCATTTTTTGAAGATAGTCTTGCTGATCGGAGTGGCTTCCTCTATATTCAGCACATTCTATATCTGTGCAGAAGACGTAATTGTATTGGTTATGGTCAGTCACACACTGCCATCCTTGATCATCCGCCCCCCGTGCAGGCACCTCGACTGGTCAGCGACGGCCACAAAATGGCTGAAGAGGAATCCTGTACAGACACACAGCCTGACCAATTCCAAAGACTTAAATGCTCCCACCACCATGCTTCACTGTCATTTGGATACTCTGTGCTATCAATATCTCTCTTACTATAATGTTCTCCACCTTACATGAACCCTTCTGTTACTGCTATTAATGTTAAACTTTCATTCATCGATAAATAGAACATTTCGTCCATTTGTCTACTGGATTAGCCCATGCTAAGCTACTTGTCTCTTTGAGACCACTAGTACACAGCCGTCTTTCAAAGATAGTCTTGCTGATTGGTGTGGCTTCTTCTTTATTCAGCACATTCTACGTATATGTGTTTAGAAAGTGTAATTATATTGGTTTCTTGATGATGTGGTCATGATTGGGCTGCTGGTTGTGGTTTGAATACAGTTTTAATGTGCCATGTTTTGCCCCCATTTAAAAGCTTTAGTTTAGCCTTGATTTGCTAGTTTACAAGCTTCAGACGAGTCGATCGAATCCAACTGTTGCTCTCAGACTTTGGGCGCTTATAAAACATGATATTTATTTATATATAAAACTGAAAAATGTGCTCATGTGTGAGTGCATGATGTTTAATGAGACAATCTGGGACAAGGTGCTAGTTAGCTCATCACATAAACACTGCAAGAAATCGTAGCTAGCGGACATTCGAAGGGACAAACGAAGCCAGCTAGATTCCAAACTCAGGATCGAACACGAAACCCTGGAGCTGTGCCGCACAACACTACTCAATGTATGTCCACGAAAATACAGCTGCTTTTATTTAGTGCTGCTGTTCCTCAGAAGTCCAAAAGATGGCAGTCTAATATAGTCATATAGTTCACAATCTTCATGAAAACGATCTTCAGTCAGAACCTGCACATGCTTTCACCTCAAACCCTCCAGCAATTCTCTAATAAATCCACATCAAACTGTCGAGAAGGAAGAAAAAACATGATGTTTGGGGTGATGTGTGTAGATCTGCTCCCAGCTGCTCACACCTCCTAATTTCTAATAAAATAAAGTCACATTTTTATTACTTTTAACAAAGTAAACGTCAATAATATAAGAAAAGAGTTCAATAATGTCTCTTACTGCACACACTGCACTCTATTGGGTGCTTTTGGAAAAGCAGGAGGAAATCATAATACCCAGAGTTAGGGTTGCCAACCGTCCCGTAAAATACGGAATCGTTCCTTATTTGGAAACTAAACGCGGTGTTCCATATTGAACTGATAAGGAACGTGCTTTGTTCTGTATTTTTATCAATAAGAAAGAAATGCAGCAGATTAGACTGAGACAGGGTGATGTGTATGAAACAGAAGGAAACTGTAGCTACCGTGAAAATTAGAAAGCGTTTGGTTATTATTTTAAGTAATATTTACTTTTAGTCTTAGTAATGCCGCGTGTGCGCAGGCATATCAGCATAACAACCTGTTTATTACGCCACTGTTTGAGTAGCACAGTGGGCAGAGCGCATCGCGCATGTTTTTACCCCTTAGGTTCGAATCCGGCTTAGGGCGAAACTAAAGTAACACAGGCCGGCGCTATGGGGCGGTGGGGTGGGCATTGTCCGGGCATTGAACCGGGGCTGCATGTCAGTGTGAAGATGGATTATGTAAAAATGTTGTTTGCACTATTGAGAATAAAATGTTACATGATGTTTTTTACGCGTGTTGTTTTGCCTAAAATATGGTTCTGATTTATTATTATAAAGAATGAAGATAATAAATGTTAAACAGCCTAAATAAAACATTTTGATAATGTTCCTATGACGGTGTGAGACCCGTTATATTTTTTATAGGTGCAACCCTAACCACCCGCTCCCGCTCAGGTAAACACCCGCCATCCCATTTCCAGTTCTGAAAGTTGGGAACCCTACCCAGAGTACCTGGAGTCGAGTCAGCCAACAGCTCAAAAGAATCAAACACGGATTCCTGGAACTGTGCAGCACTAACACTAATGTTCTGCACCAGTGAATATGCCTTCTTTATACACAGGCTGCTGTGGCTCCAGGACATGATGGTCTAACGTAGTGAACTAGAGCACGCTGTACTGGAAAAGCACATGAACACCACTGCAGGGATCGTACACGTTTCTGTTTTTGAGGAGATGTTAGGCTACATGTTTGGGATGGCACACGTAATTTAGCTCCTAATGACTCTAGCTGCAGGCACTCAGTCGTGTAGCTCAGGCGTGTAGCTCAGGCATGTAGCTCAGGCGATGCGCCACCTCGCTGGCATGAGTATCCAGTCAGGGTGTTCCGTATGGATTCCGTAGGTACGAGTGAGCAGCGTGTCTCGTCTTTCAGGCCTTCTTGGATCCACCGTGCTGTTTCTGTTTGCGCAGGTGAGCCTCGATCTCGTGTCGGAACAGCAGCATGCCCAGCTGGCCGTGCGACGCCTCGTTCATGGCTTTGGACTGCATGCACATCTTGTACTGCTCGGGCTGCAGCTCGTCGGCGCAGCGCTTCTCGTGCCACAGGTGGAACAGGCCGCGGGACGGGGCGCGGACCACCAGCAGGTTGCTGTGCAGGTACTTCCTGTAGAGGTGTACGTCCTCGCCGCCCCAGCCTTTAATGTCCACGTCGAATCCGCCTAAGGTGAACAGGAGAGGGTAAACAGTCTGATTGATTTTATTACATCTATGAGGCTTCTGTTCTCTTTGGAAAAATCTACAGACAGACAGGGTTGTGGTGGGTCCAGTACCACCTGGTCTATTGCATGCTTGAGCCCCACATCAATTTCTTTATAAACCATTAAGTGTTTATCTTACACTGAGAAGGTTCTGAAAATGTTTGCAGATCCTTTACTGTCACCTCCACCAGCGATCAACGTTGGGCTTTTGGTGTAAACTTTGCAGGACGTTCACTTCTTCTATTTATTTAGTTTTCTTTCTTTTCATCCAATCTGGTTGTGAGCAATTGGGACTTATATCTCTCTCAACACTGCCCCCACCCCCATGCCCAATCAAGAAGGGCCGAGGCTGTTACACACCCCTACGACAGTCAGTGATCGCTTCTTTTCACCTGTCAGGGGTGGCGTCTCACAGAGCATATTATTGTGTATGGACACTCACATATTCGTGATCTGCAGGTGCCTCGCAATGACTGAAGTGGAACCCTGGGCACCCATTGTCCCTCCCCCTGCAGGCAGACAGCCTGACAATCGTGTGTCTGTGTAGGCGTCTGGCCGGCTGATAGCAGAGCTTGGATTGGAACTCGGATCTCAGCACACACAGAAATTCAGTTATGTTGACCCGGCCGTGTCTGAGGGAGGGTAGTTCAACATGGGTTCACATTGCTGCTGCAGAAAGGCGACCTCTGCTGGTTGGTTAATGCACCTGCACGAGAGGTGAATGATTCTCAGGATCCACCGCTGGCAGGTGAAAAGAAGAACTCGTATCGAAGGAGGCGAGTGCTGTTCTGCGGCTCTTCATGCCCAGGGCAGGGGTGGTACAAGTGGCAAAGGAGTTATAATCGGGATTTGGAAGTGACTAGATTAGGAGAAAAGGGGGGAATGAATAATAATTACCTATGTTGATGAAATCTGATCTGTACTGACAGGTCATCCCGAAGCCAAAGTCCCGCCAGAAACCCGTATCCTTCTTAATCACCTGCACACAGAACATCACACCTTTATTATTATTATACATTCTTTTTTACTCAGTAATCTTACATATTAGTCAGTGCCACCATGTTCCACTTATAAAGTAAACAACAGCTACCTGCCTGGGAGGGCAAGGGCTAACTCGTGCTCTGTTACTGATTGATAGGGAGACAGGAAAACTGAAGCATGGCTATAAAAAGTGTAAACCATCTATATACTTTGTTCCATTTAAATATAAAACCTCATAACCATAAAAGAATCCCAGTGTTTTTATTGATCCACTGACTGTCGGTACATCTGAAACGAGCTCGGCTATGTTTTTCTTCGCATTATAAAGTTCCAGGTTTCATTTATTCATGCAGCGGCGGACTGTGTTATGTGACAATGGATTTCTGAAGTACTCCAGAGCCCAAATGGCAACGTTTTGCGTCCTGTAGCTGCCAACATTCAGTTTAAAACAATGATGCTTACCTACAAAGCTACCTTAGAGAACTCATAAGACCTCCGAGCCACTAGTCTTGTTCGTCTTGATCCTCCACCCAGAACTCAAGGAAGACGAGCATCGAGGAAACGATACCTGTGTTCTAACAGGGTTTTTAGCAGGTTTGTATTACTGGACTGTTGTCTACTTTAACTAGAGTAGGGAAATGTTTACTGTGGAAGCACTTAATGCACAAAATGTAAATGTATCACAGTAGGATGACAGTTTTTCATGCAATGCCGTCTGAAGGATTGAAGGACGTGCACTTTTGCCCTTAACAGACTAATTTCTCTGGTTTCCTTGAGTCTTTTCACAATATCATGCACGGTAGATGGTGATAGATAAGCCACTTATCCTAATGGACAGGGTGCCAGTCCATCACAGGGCAGACACACAAACACATTCACACACACCTGAACACACTCGCACATCTAAGGGCAATTTTAGTAGCTCCAATTTACCTGACTGCATGTCTGTAGGAGGAAACCTTACACGGACACGAGGAGAACTTGCAAACTCCACACAGAAAGGACCACTCCTTCTGGGATCTGAACCCAGGATCATCTGTCATGTTAGTAGATGGTCACAGTTATTTGAATGAATGAGTTGAATGAATGAAACCCTAATTTCTGATTGGTTGACATGTTTATATTAGGTCTGTTACATCTTAAGTCCAACAGTGAACTTTTAAAATAGATAATGGTGTAATTTTAATGCTGATGGTACGTATGGCTCCATCCAAGCTGATTAAAGGTTCATTACCAGTTGTTGCTCTACGGGCGGGACGTGATCGCTGCCTCCGTAAATCACAGCCGGATTGTACTGACTGAACAGAATGGGATAAAACACCTTCTTCCCTGTAAGAGACACAAATATAAAGATCCGTCATCATCTTCATCTCAGTGATGCTGCACTACTGAAGCTCTGAAGGGAGCGGCGTTTCCTGCTCAAACCCAAAGCGAGAGCAATTCGATTAGTCGTACAAATCAGCCACATTAACTGATTACTGAACCAAACATGACCTTTATTTGAATAATATAATAAATGATACCGTTTACATGCTGAATTAAATAATCAGATTACACTGTGCATGCAAACACACTTAACTAACCGTATCAGAACTGCACTCACACCTCAAACAAGTGGTATTAAATCTATACAGTGTTTCTTATTGTTACCACCTCTTTATCCTGTTCAGGGTCGTGGTGGTTCTAACTTCCCCTAGAATCACTGGACGTGATGCTGTAACACACCTCGAACAGGATGCCAATCAATCACTATACATTCTCTAGGCTTATCAACCATTATAAGAGAAGACTCAGTGCTCAGAAAATATGCAGTGGAAGCTCAGTGGTTACGGTACTTGACTAGTAATCAGAAGGTTGCCGGTTCAAGCCCGACCACTGCCAAGTTGCCACTGTTGGGCCCCTGGGCAAGGCTCTCAGCCCTTTAATTGCTTAAATTTTACTCAATGATAACTGCAAGCCGCTTTGGATAACAGAGTCTGCCAGATTGTGAAAATGTAGGTGGTAATCGGCAGGTCACTGGTTCAAGCCCCAACACTGCCACGTTGCCCCCTGTGCAAGGCCCATAACCCTCAATTGCTTGCATTCGATGCCCATGCCATGAAGGTAAATATAATGCCGGGTCTGATTCGGGCTCCTCGTACCTGGCTGCGTGTTGAGACGGCAGCTGTTGAGGAAGTCGGCGGTGAAGACGATGTCGACGTCGCAGAAGAACATCAGAACGTTTCCTCCCTTCCACGCCCGGGCGCCGACGTCCAAACCGCGGCCTCGAGAAAACTCCTCGTTCAGGTGGATCAGCGTGAAGTTCCGGAAATTCAGCTCTCTGAGAGAGGAAAGAGTTAAACGTTACGTCTGCACAACGTGAGCTCTATAAAGACATGAAGAAAAGCTTCAATCAGCAGCTCTGAGATGAACCGCAACATCCACTGATCATCAGGGCTCAGCAATACAAACGCTGTCATCTTTTAACTGAACAGGCACAAATTCCCACACACACTCACTTTCTTAAACACTTATCCAATGTAGGGTTGCGGGGGGAGCTGGAGCCCGAGCTTTTCAATGGGGGCAAGGCACACAGTAACACCATGGATGGGGCACCAGTACACACACACACATTCACTTATAGGGCAATTCAGTGTCTCCAATTAACCTGACTGCATGTTTTTGTACTGTGGAAGGAAACCCACACAGACACGGGAAGAACATGCAAACTCCACACAGAAAGGACCCGGACCTTCTTGCTGTGAGGTGACAGTGCTACCCACCGAGCCACCGTGCCACCCCAATTCCCAAACACACACAGGTGTAATAAATCATATAAGGAAACAATATGCTTCCAACTGTGCAGCAAGAGTTTAGGGAAGGCCCTTGCCTGTTCCAACATGACTGCAAAGTCTATAAAGAATGAAAGTGAACAGCTTTGGAATGAACCGGAACACCGACTGAGCCTTTCTTGAGTAACATCAGCGTCCAGCCGTACAAGTGCTGTCATCTTTTGTACTACTGAACGGGCACAAATTCCCACACACAGACACACTTCAAAGTCTGGTGAGAAGCTTCTCAGAAGAGATCACACATCTGTTCTTGAAACAGGACGTCCGACAAGCTCACGATCAGGCGTCCAAATACTTTAGGCTCAGTATATAAGATATGATTTGATACAGACGGGTGGAAGTAAGACACCCGGCTCTCAGGAAGCCCTGCCATAAGCACTTAATGTATACAGTGATCCCTCACTTATCGCGGGTGTTACGTTCCAGGACCACCCGCGATAAGTGAAAATCCGCGAAGTAGCGACGCTATATCTATTTTAATATTTATACATTATTTTAGTAGTTATACACTATTTTAAGTTTTTATAAACCCTCCCCACTCACTTATACACTACATAACACTTTCCCATTCCCTTAATAACCTTTCCCACTGTACCTGTTTCTTTTAAAACACTCCTTAAATGTTCATACATACTGTACACTAAAAGTGTTTTAAACTCTTAAACCTAGATACGTAATTTTTAAAATTTGATCAGCGACTGGTATACAGAGCAGCATTCTCTGGTTGGTTGCTTTCCATCAGTCAACCAATCATGTGTTGTTTACAATCTCACGTCGGCAAGTAGCGTCTCAAGCGGCCGCTGGGTAGGTCCTACTTTGCGTTTTTGGTGTGTACAGTATTCATTCTACGCATGTGAAGAACGAGTACCGCAAAAACCAGCGAAACAGCGAAAATACCGCAATAAATATTTTACACTAATATTTAAGTGAAAACCCGCGAAACAGCGAGTCTGCGAAAAGCGAACCGCGAAGTAGCGAGGGACCACTGTACTACGTTTAGGTTCCGTGTTTCAGTTCTAATAAAACACAGCGTGACATTTTCTCCACACACAAACAGCATCACTGTAAATGTTTATTAAAGTCATAATGGTGTTTATTGCTTTGAATCAGAGTGCATGCTGGGAATTGAGTTCAGGAATGAACCCATACAGTCCCCTGTGGAGATGTTAGACCAGCACTGACTGTGTGTATGTGTGTAACAGGACTAAAGCAATCACTCAGATTAACTCCTTTACCCCAAAACGAACCAGTATCACAAAAGTATTCGGACACCTGACTATAAGCAAACTGTTTGTGACCTCTGTGTGACCTTTTCCCTTCTGAGACGGCTTTGAAGCGTGTCTGTGTATGGGAATTTGTGCCTGTTCAGTCGAAAGATCAGCATTTGCATGGCTGAGCACCGACGTTACTCAAAAAAGGCTCAGTCGGTGTTCCGATTCATTCCAGAGCAATTCACTTTCCATGTCTTAATAGAGCTGCTTTGTGCACAGGGGAACAGTCATACTAGAACAGGACAGGACCTTCCCTAAACTGTTGCTGCATATTGTAGGCATATTGTTTCCTTTATATGATGTATGTATACGGCTGAGCGCTGTTGTTAATCAGGAAAGCCACGGTCAGTGTTCCGGTTCATTCCAAAGCTGTCTTTATAGAGCTTCCTTAGGGGCATCAGCATACTAGAACAGGAAAGGACCTTCCCTGAACTGTTGCTGCAAAGCTTGAAGCATGTGATTTCCTTTATATAATTGATTTATTACACCTGTCTGTGTGTGGGAATTTGTGCCAATTCAGTCAAAAGATGACAGCATTTGTTACCCAAAAAGGCTCAGTCGAAGTTCCGATTCATTCCAAAGCAATTCACTTTCCATGTCTTAATAGATCTGCATTGTGCACAGGGGAGCGGTCATGCTGGAAGAAGCAAGGGCCTTCCTTAAACTGTTGCTGCAAAGCTGGAAGCATTGGTTTCCTTTATATAAACGATTTATTAGACCTGTTAGTGACTGTTGTGGCTGAAACACGTGAATTCGATCATTAGAAGTGGGCGTCCCAATACTTTTGTCCATGTTGAGTATTTAGCCTGAGCTGAGTCACCCCCCCTGTACACGTGCCAGGTTCTGTTAACAGCGCTGATCCCTGGAGCCAATATTTAGTGGAATTAGTGGTTTGAGAAGGAATTAGATCAAATCCCGCAGAACATGGTGATCATGTGGTAGGATCTCGGGTTTGGGCCAGAATATTACAGAAGAGCGGTTCTGTGGATTTGTACGATGTGTGATGTGGCCTCTAACAGCTCAGAAGTATTGGGACACCCAATTTAATATTTTTAATTCATGTGTTTCAGCCACAACAATTCCTAACAGGTGTAACAAATCAATCTTTTGACTAAATGGGCACAAGTTCCCACAGACATGCTTCCAAGTCTTGTGAGAAGCAGATTTAAATAAACTTCAGTGGCAAGTCACACATTTACTTGCTTACTCTCACCTGCGGAAAATCCACCTTCTGCATAGTTTCGAAAGGTACCCAGAGTACCCAGACATTGGGGATTAACCCACCCTAACAACTCTGGTGCTGTATGTGGAAGCATGGTAGTACGCTACGTGGCAGCAGTTGAGGGTGTTGCACACACATAAGTCTCGATGACCTGGGTTCTTTCCTTCCTGTCTGTGAGAGGTTTAGATTTTGAGGGTTCCCTGTGTCCGTGTGCAGCATTTTGTTTGATTTTTAGGTACTCGTGTTTAC
Organism: Trichomycterus rosablanca; assembly: GCF_030014385.1. NCBI lineage: Eukaryota > Metazoa > Chordata > Actinopteri > Siluriformes > Trichomycteridae > Trichomycterus > Trichomycterus rosablanca. The sequence goes on from NC_086005.1 coordinate 1,660,801, forward strand.
TTTTACCTTATGAAGGCATGCAGAAGGTGGAATATGTAGAATATGCTAACGGAATTTTGTGTCTAGCCACGCTAACAAGTGTTAATTAGTGCAATATGTTGCACTATGATTAAGGTCCTGCCTAATTCATGGTCCATGAAATGAGCCGTTTCTCGTGTAATACTCAATTTGCTGTGGAATTCAATATTTAAGGTTTGTGTTTAGCGATTTAACGATTTCCATTCACATGAAAGATGAGGCGTCCTAGCAATCATATGATAATTAAGTCAGTGTAAGAGACTTTTCTGTGATGTAGTGTGATGTGCTGATGTCTGATGTGTGTGTTTACATATTGAGGCATTTTGTCAATATAAAAGTATGTTTCTCTACACACGTGATCATCTCTGTGCTGCACCTCAAAAGAACAAACCAGTAAAGTATTCTGCTCCCCATCGTTTATCTATGTACAGTTTATTTCCTTCTTTATAAACTCAGTGTTAGATTTTAGTTACGCTTATGTCACTTATGGTATCACTATGGTATGACTAGTATTTCTGCCGCTTATGAGCTGATGAGCTGATAATGCAGTTCTGAAGGTTGTTTTGGCTAGTTTTGTTCTTGTTGATCAAAACTGTCCTTCTCTCTAAAACTTTCTCATGGATTTTAGCCTTCACACACACACACACACACACACATACTTTTCTGGTCTTTATAAAAACTCTGGTTTCTTTCAATAAACTAAGGCATTCATACTTTAACTTGGTGTCTGGTCTGGGTGCTTTCCTCGTGCACGAGATTCAACGAATGATTCTTCTCCTGGTTAAGTTCTAGTCTAGTTTAAGGCACAGGACTTTGAATGACTTTTGAGAAACTACCTAACAAATGTTAATACCTAACACTCAGCAACTCTAAAGACGCTCAATTACACCAGCAATCCTACAGCAATTTAGTTAGCAATCGGTTAGACAAAATGTCCAAGATGTGAAAGTGTAAAGCAGCAAGTATTTTCGTCTTTCATCTATTAAGGTAGCTGTGCTGTGTATAGTAGCTTCCATTTATTCTATCATTTATTTTATGAGTGTCATTTAATGACTGATGTGAAATGTGGCTCTTTTCTTTACAAATCAGTGAAATCTGGTTTTTGAAAAATGAGGTCGAGGATATTAAGCGAAATTTCCCGTAAATTTAGTAGGGCACAAATTATAATGCTAAAAAGTGTCTTGATAAGTACAAAACACACAGAACACTCGGTGGTGCAGCGGTTTAATGCTCTAGCCCACCAATACTGAGATCTAACGTTGAGTTCAAACGCTGAGTTTGAAGACATCTCACACGACTGGCTGTGCGTATGTAGGGGATGGATGTGTATCGAGCAGGGGTTCCTCAGTGACGTGTGTAATACTGCACATTTTGAGAGGTCGGTGGAGTTGGAGGGGGGTTATGACAGTCTGCGGCCCTCCTTGATGGGGGGTAAGGGACTGCAGGAGCAGGAAAAAAAATAACATATGACTAGATTAGTGAGGAAAAGACAGAAAACAAAAGACGGTGTTTGCTTTTTCACCGGTACTCTGGCTGGAGTAACTGGCGAGTGTTCAGCATCTCGTCTCCTCTCTGCTTTCAGAGCAGCAGAAATTATTCATGGTTATTGATCCTCACTCGTGGGTTTCACTCTGTGTGAACCGGAGACGAAAAGTTTCCTCTGAACGGACACGAGATCACACGGCATCATTTATGAGAGAGCTCCAGAACTGGGTGAGCCAGTGAGTCTGCGCTATAAATTAATCATGCACGGTGGGGTGTGTTCAGTTTCTCAATCAAGTCTGATGTGTGTGTGTGTGTGTGTGTGTACATCGACAGACGACCTTTTGTAAAATCCTATAATGGATCCTGATGCCATTACACTCAACGACTCTGGAGCTGTTACCTGAACAGATAAGATTCGCTGTACACACACAGATGTTGACTATACAGCTTTTTTTTTTTTCTCTTCCTGCTGCTCCTGTATGTACTAGGGGGCGCTACAGCACATCATTCAGGTTCTTGGCACAGTTTTAATGCCGGATGCCCTGCGACTGGCCGATAACATTATTGTGATCCCCCCATCCCCTTCACCAACCGGACATTAGCCAATCATGTCCGTACAGGTGCCCGACTGGCCGATAGCAGAGATTCTGAGAAACTGAAGGATAGAATAAATAGAAGCTATGATACACGGCACAGCCTTAATAGTCGAATGTAAACCTAGAACATCCAGCGATTGTGCCAGGCTTCATGTTCTGTCTCAAATATCAAAATTCTCGTCCTTGTTTTGACCACCCCCCCAACCACACACACACACACACACACAAACACAGAATTGGTTGTTATTTTTCCAAACTCAGTTACGCAAGTCGTGTTTTTATCTGCTTTACAATTTTTGTCTAACCGATTGCTAACTGAATTGCCGTAGGATTGCAGTAAACGTGAGGCTAAACACAAACCTTAAAGTTTGGATTACCTGGACGTGTTCTCTAACATCCCTTTGACCTCGTTCATCTGGTCTCGCCCGAAGTACACGACGGTGAGGTGAACTCGTCCATCTTGCTTAATACACACCTCTCTGAAAACACACACACACACACACACACACACACAATAGTGGTGTGAAATTCCAGGACTTGGAAACAGACACATTCTGATGTACGGACGCCAAATGTTCCAGCTCAGTGCCGACTCTGGATTTTTCTTTTATCTTGCTGCAGAAAAACTGCACGTGGAGATGCTGCAACCTTCACTGATTCATGAGTGAAGACTTCAGAGCATGAAGGAGGAGACAGTCAGTGTCCTCCAGACCTTCAGACGCCTGGAGACACACTGACACTTCAAAACTGGCTTCAAGCTCACAGGATCATACTGGGTCCTGGAACTGGGTACATGGTGGAAATCCAACCTGCACAAGCTACCAGTCTGGTCCGGGGCACAACACACACACTCAATTATTTACACTCACTCACACACAGGTACCATATAACATTGCCAGTCCATCTTTAGAATGACCGGTGGTCCTGAATCCACTGTGCCAAATCAGGGTCCAAGGAAGGATTCCCTGTGATGCACCTCGACCTTGATCATGAGGGATGTACACCAATCAGCCATAACATTAAAACCACCTCCTTGTTTCTACACTCTGTCCATTTTATCAACTCCACTTACCATATAGAAGCTCTTTGTAGTTCTACAATTACTGACTGTAGTCCATCTGTTTCTCTACATGCTGTGTTAGCTCCTTTTCACCCTGTTCTTCAATGGTCAGGACCCCCACAGGACCACCACAGAGCAGGTATTATTTAGGTGGTGGATGATTCTCAGCACTGCAGTGACACTGACATGGTGGTGGTGTGTTAGTGTGTGTTGTGCTGGTATGAGTGGATCAGACACAGCAGCGCTGCTGGAGTTTTCAAACACCTCACTGTCACTGCTGGACTGAGAATCGTCCACCAACCAAAAATATCCAGCCAACAGCGCCCCGTGGGCAGCGTCCTGTGACCACTGATGAAGGTCTAGAAGATCTAGAGGTCTAGAGCGACTCAACCAGCAGCAATAGATGAGCGATCGTCTCTGACTTTTATTGTGGGAATTCAAAATAACCCTTACAGATTGATACAGACAACCGGGGTAATGGTGAAAGCAAAATAATAAATTTATTGCTCAGCTGAGGACCCATCTCATAACACAGCTTTACAGGATAGAAAGGTGGATACCGTCCGCCCTATCGCAGTATTTATACCCCGCTTTACTGCCCCTTCAGGCTAACTCCTCTCAGCGACCCAGCTCAAGGCCGACTTTCCACACCAAACTTGTTTATCATCCTACAAGAACAGTCAGCTTGTTAGGAACATGGTGTACTTCCATAAGAATGCATAAGTATCAAAACTGTGTGTGCGGGGGTGCCCATGCCAAGGTCAACTTATCTCTGGACCTCAGAAACCTTCCAAACGTCTCTTCTACCCCTGCTAATCGAACTAAGAAAGCAGAAACTTGCAAATAATGCAAATAACTAATAAAATATAACATTTCCAGTCACACTTTACATCTACAAGGTGGACCGACTAGGTAGGAGTGTCTAATAGAGTGGACAGTGAGTGGACACGGTATTTAAAATATCCAGCAGCACAACACACACTAACACACCACCACGTCAGTGTCACTGCAGTGCTGAGAATCATCCACCACCTAAATAATACCTGCTCTGTAGTGGTCCTTTGGGGGTCCTGACCATTGAAGCAACAGCATGAAAGGGGGCTAACAAAGCATGCAGAGAAAAAGATGGACTACAGTCAGTAATTGTAAAACTACAAAGTGCTTCTATACGGTAAGTGGAGCTGATAAAATGGACAGTGAGTGTAGAAACGAGGAGGTGGTTTTAATGTTATGGCTGATCAGTGTTTTTTTTACCCTAAATAACACATCAATGTCGTCGAGTCCCTCTTTGACAGCCCCACCCACAGGTCAAACCCTCCTACGGTAGAGACGTACCCACGAGGAGGCGTTTTACCTGAAGTAGTGCATGAACTGTCTGAATTTGTCGGCCCTCTGTGAGAGAGGAACGATGATGTTGATGGTGCTCTGAGATGTCTCCACTCGTTCGTTCGACACCTTCATCAACGGGCCGAAGGGACGGAACAGGACGAGACGCCTGAACTCGCTTCTTTGTTCCCCGCGGAACGTCAGCTCGTACAGTGTTCCTTTATCTCTCTCTGTACGAGCCAGACCTGCAGAGCAAAGAGAAAAAACACCATATGCATTATATATTATTATTATTAAATTATACATGCAACAGTTTGGACAGCCCTGTCAAATGTTCCCAGCATTCATAGTCATATCCAATTCCCAGATCATATTTCTTCTCTACTGCAGCAGACCTTCACTCTTGACTGAGGAGGGTCTTAACTAACGCACGCCCCCTCCGACACGTGTGCAGTATGGACCGCTTCTTTTCACCTGCACCAGATGGGTTCATATGGAGATCTGTATTGTGCACTTAGAGCCATGCACCGCTCTCTATTATCCCCCGTCTCTGTGTAGCCACCATCGATCAGCCAGCAGAGGGCGTAATCCCTACGACCCTTCTTTTGATAAAGAGAAAGCAGCGTTCCCTCCATCAAACACGCTCGACTGTGTCTGTTGGATACCTGGCCAGAAAGGAACTAGCGTATTAGGCTGCTGCGCCTTGCGAACAACATACCATTGCTCTTTTGACGGGATGGGCACAAATTCCCACAGACAAGCCTTGGGGGCTTCATTGGAATTGGTTTTAAAATTCGATGTCGAACAAGCACATGTCAAACATATAAGGTGTCGGCCGCTCAGGTGGCACAACAGCATTCTGGGATCTCGAATACATCGTATCGAATATCAGCTCTGCCTGCCGGCTAAAACTGAGCGACCACATGAACAACGATTGGCCTGTTGTTCAGATATGGGCGGGACTAAGCCGGATGGGGTCTCTCTCATAACTAATGCAATTATGACCTCTGCTGGCTGATTGACGGCGCCTGCACAGAGATGGAAAAAGAGTGCTCTCAGGGTGTGTCTCTCCGTACACAACGCTGAGCTGCACTGCACTCGTCAAAGTGTAGGTGATAAGATGCATACGGCTGCTGCCCACGTGTCGGAGGGGGCGTGGGTTAGCTTCGTTCTCCTCAATCAGAGCAGGGATCGGCATTAGTGGAGAAAAAGCATGACGCAATCAGGCAATTGGACGCGCTAAAAAGGAGAAAATGCATAAACAAAAAAATATGATGGTCCTGACAGTCTGGACCTCTTCAAATTTGAGCCTGGACCTCAAAATCTGCTGTAAATATATAAGCATGTAAATGAAAACCGTACTGATCATGCAGATGAACTCAGCATCTACACCGTCACGTATTGTTCCTATTTTAGTAAACAGCCTCAATCAGAGGAAGTGAGGGAGGATGCTAGCGACATGGAGGACACTTGCACATTCACGTTCGCTCTTCCTGTTAGCTTCTGATGCTCTCGGCGTGTTCTTCCTGAGCTGATCTGTTCCAGCGTTTGTCCGTTAATGGTTTCAAGTTGGAAGAAAGTACTAGACCCAGATCACTCCAACTGGGAATCGAACCCACCACACCCACCACACCGAGCCACCGCACAGTGTTAATCAATCGAGCTAAAGCTGTAATATCTGACGTCAACACTTGTCTAAGGATTAGAAGAGAAAATCGGACTGGAACCCCTGACAGGTTCAGCTCGCTCAGGTTCAGCTCGCTCAGGTTCAGCTTGCTCAGGTTCAGCTCGCTCAGGTTCAGCTCAGCGTGTCCTCACGTGTCAGTGTGATTTTTTTCTTTCTGTTTCAGACCTTCAGAATATTTCACTCAGCATTAGCTTTAACTTAACTTTAGCGCTTCTTCCCTAACAGACGTGATTTTGTTTATCCGTCACTCATTTTTCTTTCCACCCGGTCACACCGAATAAACTAAAGAAGATAATAAAGGGAAGGCGACATTATTTATATATTTTTTTACAAATAAATTTTTTTTTCTTTATGCATTTTCTCCCCTTTTTAGTGTGTCCAATTGCCCCATTGCATCATGCTTCCTCTCCACCAATGCCGATCCCCGCTCTGATTGAGGAGAACGAAGCTAACCCACGCCCCCTCCGACACGTGGGCAGCAGCCGTATGCATCTTATCACCCGCACTTTGACGAGTGCAGTGCGGATCAGCCCTGTGTACGGACAGACGCACCCTGAGAGCACTCTTTTCCCGTCTCTGTGCAGGCGCCATCAATCAGCCAGCAGAGGTCGTAATTGCACCAGTCATGGGAGAGAGACCCCATCCGGCTTAGTCCCGCCCATATCTGAACAACAGGCCAATCGTCGTTCATGTGGTCGCTCAGCCTCAGACGGCAGGCAGAGCCGAGACTCGATACGATGTATTCCAGATCCCAGCTCTGGTTTCAGCGTGTGTTTTTACCGCTGCGCCACCTGAGAGGCTATCCCATCTTATCTTATCTAAGCTTATTTCTTACCCCATCTTGTCTTATCCAATCGTATCTAATTCCATCTCATCTAAGCCTATCTCTTATCCCATCTCATCTTATATTTTATCTTATCTTATATATTATCTTATATCTTATTTTATCCCATCTTATCTTATCCTAATTCTATCCTAATTTGATCATTTCCAGTTCCCATCTACGATTTCTCTGCCGCTTACCCCACCGGTTTGTGTAAGGTCAAGCGTAAAGCCGCTTCTTTACACCAGCCAGCAGCGGATTCTCACACAGAGCCGGACGCCAGAGAGTCGTGTTCCCTCAGTATTTGTGCTAGCAGCTTTACTAAAACGTCCTGTTATTATTTTTGTCAGCTGTTCAGATGAACAAGGCTTAAGAAATGTAGATTCAGTGCTCGTCTGATTCCTCACAAACCCTCCATTGTGAAGCGGAGAGCGGAGAATGGAGAGGGGCCCGAATAATTACACCATCAGATCAAAGCTGAGAGGTTCAGAGGGGAAGTGAGGAGAAGTGGTTCAGAATTAAAGCACTTAAATACATTTTTCTGAGATCTTTACTGGAATGAATCAGTGGTTTCTGTACTCTGTTATTTAGGTGTTGGTGACCCTGGTGTGTAACCCCGTCATGTAGTGTTTATGAGTGTGTGCAGTACAGCAGCTGGATTTGTTTCTCACCGAGATTAAACACAATGCCTGCGCTACAGGATTTCCTGCTCAGAAACAAACTGCTTTTGTCTGAAAACGACTCTTGTTGTTTTTTTCCGCAGCACTAATGCACAGATGTATGATACTACAACAGAGACGGAGTGAAATTTAATGTGGCACCAAAAATCATTTAACTTTAAATTTAAACCCAGCAGAGATTCTGTGGTGGTGTCGTTTAGGTCGTTGATTTTCCTACTAATTATTTTGTTTGGGTGCATCCAAAAAGCGCTATTATTATTATCGACCAATCAGTGTCTAAAATGCACACATTCATTTCAATAGATGCCAGCAACTATTATACACCGATCAGCCATAACATTAAAACCACCTCCTTGTTTCTACACTCACTGTCCATGTTATCAGCTCCACTTACCATATAGAAGCACTTTGTAGTTCTACAATTACTGACTGTAGTCCATCTGTTTCTCTACATACCTTTTTTACCTGCTTTCATGCTGTTCTTCAATGGTCAGGACCCCCACAGGACCACCACAGAGCAGGTATTATTTAGGTGGTGGATCATTCTCAGCACTGCAGTGACACTGACATGGTGCTGGTGTGTTAGTGTGTGTTGTGCTGGTATGAGTGAATTTTTAAACACCGTGTCCACTCACTGTCCACTCTATTAGACACTCCTACCTAGTCGGTCCACCTTGTAGATGTAAAGTCAGAGACGATCGCTCATCTATTGCTGCTGTTTGAGTCGGTCATCTTCTAGACCTTCGTCAGTGGTCACAGGACGCTGCCCACTGGGCGCTGTTGGCTGGATGTTTTTGATTGGTGGACGATTCTCAGTCCAGCAGTGACAGTGAGGTGTTTAAAAACTCTGATTCACTCATACCAGCACAACACACACTAACACACCACCACCATGTCAGTGTCACTGCAGTGCTGAGAATCATCCACCACCTAAATAATATCTGCTCTGTGGGGGTCCTGTGGGGGTCCTGACCATTGAAGAACAGCATGAAAGGGGGCAACAAAGCATGTAGAGAAACAGATGGACTACAGTCAGTAATTGTAGAACTACAAAGTGCTTCTATATGGTAAGTGGAGCTGATAACATGGACAGTGAGTGTAGAAACAAGGAGGTGGTTTTAATGTTATGGCTGATCATGTTTTGTTACTTCCACCTGCAAGAATTAAAATCAAACCCAAGTTGCAAATATTTAATCGAAAGTGTTAACTAAACAGCCACTTACAAAATAAACAATAGTAAATAAATAAACCTGACCCACTCACCCTCGATGAAGTCGGCCGTGTTGTAGACCTTGTTGGAGCCGCTTCTATCTCCTCTGTTGATGTTTTGTGAGTTCAGAGCGTGGACGGCGTTCTCCACCACCTCGCTAATCTCATCACGTTTATCCTTCCTCGCTGGTTTCTCCTCCGGGTGGCGGGTGAGCCCCGTCTCTAACTGATACACCCGCTGAAGAGTAAAGCTGTCGAACGGCACCACGGCGTACTCGTTGGGCAGACGAACCCCTGCAGCTATCTCCGCCCTGGACATCTGGGCGCGGAGGAAGTCGTTGAGATCGCTCGCCGCGTTGCCGACGTTCTCCTGCGGCTCCTTGGGCCGCTCGACTCGCTCCTGCAGCGCCTCCTTCAGCTCGGCGATCTGCTTCTTGAGGCTGGAGATGTGCTGCCGCTGCTGCTCCTCGCGTTCCTGGAGCAAAGCTTGGTAGCTCTCGTGGCTCGACGGCGCCAAGGGAGCAGCGTTTGGTCCGTTTGGGCTTCCCGGCCCTCCCGGAGAGCCCGGCGCACCCATCCTGGGCGAGAGCGAGAGGTCGTCGGCATGAGGGTTGCAGGTGAGGATGTAGAGGAGGGACAAGGAGCAGCAAACGAGTACCAGAGCTCCACAGAGGCGAGAGAGCCACGATAGCGTTCCTCTGCGCCACATGTTGTGCCAAATGTGATGAATCAAGCGTTTAACGTCATGCCCATGTGTAAAAACCGCAAGCTAAAGATGCTCAGATGTTTATTCGGGCTAATGCTAATGCTATCTTTAGCATAAAGCATAAACTTTAGCAACTGTCAGTCAAGAGGTCACTGATGTACCTGCTAAAGTGTTTGCAATGTTTACATTTCATAAGCACATACATTTATCTTGAGCTTTAGGCTTAAGCTGAGTAAGTTAACCACAAGCTAGCTAGCTGGTTGTCTCAGCTAATGGCTAAATTAGCTTTTTTATAAAACAGTAAACGTTTCCACAAATGTCTCTATAATTTAACATGCAACTCGCCTACCAAAATATCATCCTATACACTAAAGCTTACACTAAGCTTGCAATCATTCTGATAATTCCATGCAACATTTCTATAATAATTCTGGATATTTTTCCATGTTCGGTTCTATCTGACATGTGAACAGTGGAATAAGATCAGGGGTTACAACAATTCTAGCAAAATACTGTGTATTAGGCTGTGGCTCAGTGGTTTGGGTACTTCAGGGTCACTGGTTTAAGCCCCACTTCAACCAAGTTGCCACTTTTGGGCCTTAAACCTTCAACAACTCGCTCTGTAATTGGTTACAATGAGGCAGAAGCCAAGATCAGCGGTTAAAGCCCTGGACTATTGAGTGAAAGGTTGCTGGTTCGAGCCCCACCACTGCTTCGTTGAGTCTGCCCTATTTTAAAAGCTTTATCTTTAAACACCAAAAAATGAATCTAGCTGCTAATAGACAATATCATGGATGAATATTTATAGCTAAATTTATCCTAATTGTTAAAAGTCATGCAACAACAACTAATCGAGTGGTGACGTCTGTTCTTGCTAATATTCCTGTTCCCTTGATAGTCCACGTCCAATAATCCAAATCTCAGGCTCCAGATTAAACTCCTCAAACCTTAAATCAGAAGATCTCATGAGCGGATCATGTGAAGGAACGACCGGATCTGTTCTGGACATCCTTGATCCTGGAGAAGTTTAATTTCCGTCAGCAGCTTCGTCTCTTCCTTCAGTCCTCAGATCTTCTGTGTTTAATATAAACCTGCTGAATATTTCATCCTCCGCTGTGTTATCTATAAAAACAAAGAAACATGAATATTTAACAGAATATCAGAGGCTTTCATTTCTCTCTTTCATCACTAATACAGAATTCTATATTTGATTCTAAAGTGTACAGAATTCTTATCAGTTGTAGTAAAATCTGAATATCCTGCCTGCTTTATGTTTTATGATGTCATAAATCCGAGGACCCCGGGGGTCTGTGACATAGTGTTGGGTGCCAGGGAACAATTTCTTTCCCAATTTCTTTAATTTTCTAATAAACAAACAAACATGACCAATGACATTGGGCAGTACCAACATTTCTTGCTGACGCTCGGGGGTGAAGTCGTCTCTGTAGCGTACCCACGCTGGTACGCAGAGGGGTGAAGGGACTGACGGAAAGTGCACTTCAAAGCATTCCCTGCACCTAATCGAGCGGTACCTGTTACACCTGGGGACCAAACTTTATACCCATACCTGTCTTAGTTCCAGGCTCAGTCCTCGGTCTGTTTGTTAGTTTTCACCTTGTTTGTCTGTTTGTCTGAACTGTGGTGGCATAACGGTGCTGCTTCTGGTGTCCTCTGTGTTCTTGAGTTTTGACCATAGATGGCATAACAGCTTTATTCAGGTTATTATAGGTTATTTGCCGCTCTTGATTTGCTGGGATCATGCGTGGTTCTCTGGTGAGTGTTTTAATAACTTGCTGGTGGACTGAGTAGCTGGCGATATTGCAACCAAGTGCTTTTTTGTTTTCTTTTTGAGTCGGTCAAGAAGAAGGTGAGCGTGGGTCCACTATACTGTGTGAATAACCGGGTGGAATCTGTGAGCGGGAGCAGAGGGCAGCAGGTTCGAATGTTGCTACCGAGCGGTAAACACACTGAGCTCATTTCAGAGGCCCCTGCATTTAAAGCCGGTGGCTCGGGTGATGCACGGAAATGAGACCGGCCTGTTAATAACGACCTCACAAGGGAGCACCAGTGTGAGCTGAGGAAACACACACACACACACACACTGAGCACATTGTACGAAAGGAACAGGACCGTCCTTTGGAAACCTAGGTGAAAACGAGAAGGGCGAGACATGGTGTGTGTGTGTGTGTGTGTGTGTGTGTGTGTGTGTGTGTGTAAGAGACACAGTTGGTTCTGTTACAGTTTAGGGAAGGAGGGTTTAAATGAAAGGATCGGTTATGTTGAGTGCAGGAGTGTATCAGGGCGAGCTGGGACACACACTGTTCATCTGAACCTCACACACACACACATAGTAAGAGTGTATAGAAGTTAACACACCATTTGGAGAAAGTACGGTGTTGAATGGAGTCCAGTGTGAACACACTCACACACACACACACACACACACACACACAATCACTCACACACACACCATTTGGAGCGAGTATGGTGTTGAATGGAGTCCAGTGTGAACACACTCACACACACACACACACAATCACTCACACACACACACACACACACACACAATCACTCACACACACACCATTTGGAGCGAGTATGGTGTTGAATAGAGTCCAGTGTGAACACACTCACACACACACACACACACACACAATCACTCACACACACACACACACACACACACACAATCACTCACACACACACCATTTGGAGCGAGTACGGTGTTGAATGGAGTCCAGTGTGAACCGCAGTCCTCGTTCTAACTGCTGTCGAAGCACCTCATGAATCTCATAACTCACTCCTTCAGACTGTACACTGTAGAAGTGCCGTTCCTCCGAATCGGTGCCATCTCCGTCCCCACGACATTAAATGTACAAATGTAGATGGAAATTACCTTTAAAATGCATTTTTAAATTGCAAAGTGTCCTGCAGATTGATCTCACTGCAAATTCAGAATATTTAATTTAAAACGTTCATAAAAACTCCCTATAAATCCTATAATGTCCCCGCTCTCTAACACGACACTAAAATCTATCAGAAGTCCTTGTGTCCTGCAGTGTTTGGTGACTCCAGATCCCGTCGATGTTTTTAATCTTTATTTTCCATCAGAAACGTAGAATAATGAGGGTAAAATTGATGTTTTAGTTCATCAGTCCTGTTACCCTCACATATTCATCCTTCTGATAATAAATGTGGAAATATTCTCATAGATCAGGTCACATTGTGAACAGAAATGTTCATGATCTGTATCTAGTGAAGCTCACAGGAAGAGCATTAGTAGGTTCTCCCTGTTATCCCTGTATGTTTGATAATATTGTAACTCTGACTGAGAAGATTCATCCACGTTCGTTCCTGTTACCTCCAAGAACATTTTGTGATAAATCACTAGACTGTGCTCAGTGTTCTCGTGCCTTTAGTATTACATTTACATTTTACATTTTACATTTTCGGCATTTAGCAGACGCTCTTATCCAGAGCGACTTACAGAAGTGCTTCCATAGTAAACATTACCTTACTCTAGTTTAAGTAAACAACAGTCCAAGAACACAAATCTCCTGAAACTCTGTTAGAACCAAAGTTAGTGGGGGGTTTTTTCCCAAGAAATGAATAAGTGAGTGTTAGTAAGTAAGTACAAGTCAGCTTAGATGTTCAGTAATGAAGTGATGAAGGTTTTTAATTGTTTTTTAAAGACAGCGAGACTCAGATGTTCGGACAGACAGAGGAAGCTCGTTCCACCACTTGGGTGCCGGTACAGAGAAGAGCCTTGATGCTTGTCTTCCTCTAGTCCTGGGTGGAGGATCAAGTCGAGCGAGACTAGTGGCTCGGAGGTTGCGTGGTACAGAGCGGGGTTTGATTAGACCACGAAGGTAACTTGAAGTTGGTCCATTTTTGGCTTTGTAGGTGAGCATCAGTGTTTTAAACCGATGCTCTCCAAGCATGTTCTCCATGCTGCTATATTTCACATATTTACTAATTCTAGGTTCTAGGTCCTGTTAATCATATGCAGCTCATCGTCCACTTAAAAACCTTTTAAACATGAAACGAAGGTGCCTGGGATTCGACCAAAACACTTTCTGAGTAGTGAAGTGTGTGTGTGTTACTAGATTCAAACCCAGAACAGTCCTGGTCAGGGTCTTGGTTTGGGTCTTGGGGTATATATGTGGTAAAACACCCCGGCAGCACCACACCAGTCTGATCTTCTTCTGATTTCTTCTCCATCTCCTCCATTTTCACCTTCAGATATTTTTACTCATTTGTCTTTTATTCTTTACTTCTTTCTCGGCTCTCCATAAACCTTCATCTTCATCTTTCCATCTTATTTCTTCTGTTTTTCTCATCTTCTGCACTTTATGCTCCTCGTTTATTTCATTTTCTCTCTCATGGCTTCTTTATTTCTCAATTTTTACTTCTATATTTCTTCAATTTCTTTTTTGCTCTGTACTTTATTAAATCCATGTCATTTTCTCTCTCTCTGTTCCTACATTCCATCACCTCCTCCGTTCCTGTCCGTCCTTCCATTCTGCACCTATGATTCTCTATTTTCTTTCCTCTATTTTTAACTGTTCCTCATTTTCTTGGTCTTTTTTATTGCAGAAATTTATTCTCTCCTTTATTTCTGCTGGTGCCCTTCCTGCCCTTTTCCTTCTAGCATCTAATTCATCTTTTTTTTTACCCAGTAAGGGCCAATTGGAGTCTCGCTCTCTCTCACTGGTTGCTGATCGAAAAGGGCCAGGGCTTCATGCCAGGGCTTCATTCTTTTCACCTGCCAGGGGCGGGGAGAGCCACGCACTGCTATCTGTGATAAGCCGTCCACTGTGCAAGCACCTCGACCGGCCAGCAGAGGTCGCACTCGCCCCAGTGATGAGGAACCCTGGTTCAGCGCTGGTGCACGTTGTTGATTTGATCGCTGACATCGAAGGGCTGATTTTCATGTCATGTCATGAGCAGCGTTTGAATCAGGATAACGTTACATTATTTCTGATCGCTGATAATTAACGACAGTGATTCAGCAGTGGGCGTTTGGACCCGATGGTGAATCTAGTCGGTCACTTGGCATCTTCCGCTGTCTTTTTCCTACCATTCAGCACACAGGGTTAATTACGCTAAAAGCCAGTTGATGTGTTCAGGAACTGTCTACGTAGCTAATACGGCTAATGCATCCCAGCCGCGCCATTCTCCCAGCTCCAGTTTAGCTGGTATTGTAACACGCAGGAAATGAGGCGGGTTTTTCCCCCTCCGTTGGCATTTTTTTATTGAACGTCTGAGCTGGGTCCAAAACTTCTGCTCTTATGGTGAAAACTACTTCCATGTCTTACTCACTTTGGTAATTTGGGTCTTTTATAGGTTCTGCAGACAGACAAGAGGAACCGGGTACTCCAGGGTGTGGCGTTATAGAAATATAATCAATGGGAGGGTGGTGGGATGAAGCTCCAGTGTGACGCAGACTGGTGAGCACCTTGCAGTCGGTCATTTTCCAGTAACATCACACCAGGCCTACACCAGTTACACGGCTAACATGAGTTCCTACAGCAGGAGAGACAGCCAAGCATGTCTCCAGACCTAAACCCAATAGAACATCTTTGGGGCATCCTCAAGCGGAAGGTGGAGGAGCGCAAAGTCTCGAATATCCGCCAGCTCCGTGATGTCGTCATGGAGGAGTGGAAAAGCATTCCAGTGGCAACCTGTGAAGCTCTGGTAAACTCCATGCCCAGGAGAGTTAAGGCAGTTCTGGGAAATAATGGTGGCCACACAAAATATTGACACTTCAGGAACTTTCACTAAGGGGTGTACTCACTTTTGTTGCCGGTGGTTTAGACATTAATGGCTGTACATTGAGTTATTTTGAGGGAAGAATAAATTTACACTGTTATATAAGCTGCACACAGACTACTTTTCATTGTGTCAAAGTGTCATTTTGTCAGTGTTGTCCCATGAAAAGATATACTTAAATATCTGCAGAAATGTGAGGGGTGTACTCACTTTTGTGATACACACACATACACACTCACACATACATAATCACATACACACATGTACACACTCAAATACACACACAAACACACACTCACAAACTCAAATATACACAACACACTCACACAAACACACACTCACATACACACACACACTCACACATACATAATCACATACACACACACATACACACACAATCAAATACACACACATACACACACTCACTTACACACACACTCACATATACACACATACACTCACTTACACACACATAAACACAATCACATACACACACATACACACACTCACACACATACACTCACATTTACACACACACTCATATACATACATACTCACATACACACACATTCACATACATACACACACAACCGATCACATACACACTCACTTACATACACACTCACATAAACTCACAAACACACACAACCAATCACATACACACACACTCACATACACACACATACACACTCACAAACACACACTCAAATACACACACACTCATATACACATATACTCACATACATACACACACACACACTCACAAATTTACATACACACACTGACATACTCACTCACACATACATACACACACACTCAGTCACATACACACTCACAATCACATACACACAGACACACACGCAGATATTTCCTGTGCACACCTCAAAAATGAGGTCCTCGTTTAGGAGAGGAAAGACAATAAGAGAGAGAGCGAGAGAGAAAGAGTGAGAGAGGGTGAGAGAGAGAGAGAGACAGTGAGAGAGACAGATCCGTTCCTCTCCTTTCTCTCAGTTGACTGTAATAATTTCCTCTCTCCTCAGACTGCTTCCTGTCTGGAGGGCAAAGATGGCACATGAAGAATCAGTGAGTCTCCCCACCTCCCTCTCTTTCACCCCCCTCTCGCTCTTTCGGGTGCTTTTAGCTTTATGAATGTGGCTTTATGAACTCATACTGACTCCTAAGCGTCTCTGTGCCCGTAGACAGTGTCAATATTAAAAAGTGTTCATCAGCAGCTGTTACACAGATAAAAACAGGATGAAAGCTGATGATGAAACAAGACGATGAAATTAAATTTTGGAATCTCATTGTAATTACTGCCTGTTCGGTAGACTGTGTATAAACGTTCCTCATCTGTGGGGGGAACGTTACAAGACGCAACGCAAACTGGATAATACTGAACCCTAGATATAATTTTACCTGTACATACACACCTATCATAGAGTTTTATTTATTAATAAACCACAGTTATAGAATCACAACTGTAACTAATAATAAACAGAACAAAACCTGGTGACCCGCCCTGCTCCCCTTACCTACCTGATCAGCTCCTCAGTAGAGAGGATTCTAATAAGACCTGGAGCTCATAACTCATATTTAGACGCTCTACTTATACAGAGATACACCCATTACGTCACTGCGGTTTTAGCTTACTAAGCTACCATAGTTAGCATCAGGCCGTTCAACCCGCTAGCACGCCAGCTAACGTCTCCCTCCGTGTACCGACAGCACTTAAACTGTCCCTGACGCCCCGATTTACAAATAAACGACACTCGTATAATTACACCTTTATACAGAATAAACATCAACCAGAATTTATTAACACTTTAAAACTCCGCATTTTATTCGTCCGCCACGTTTGTAGTGTTTTGTGTGAGGAAAGTCGTGCCGCACTGAATGCTGGGATTGCCTTCAGCGCTGAGGAGGCGTCGGACGCTCCCTCGTTATTCGGTCAGATCATCACTCAGAATTAAGGCGCCTCAGTAGGAGCATTTTAAGGGAGCTAAGAATTTAGACACGCCCTCTTCTCGGGAGTGTAGGATGATGTAAAATGTGTCTGTGTACAGAGAGAGGGCTGGGGTTTGAGACAGACCCGTGAACTTTAGGTGACATTAAGGGATATTCTGAGATCCCCGGTTCGAAACTCGGTGTTGCCACCGGTCGGCTGGGCGCCATCTGGCGGGCATAATCGGCAGTGCCTGCGGCAGATTCTGATTGGCCACCGTATCTGCAGGGTGGGGGCCGGACTATGTGTGGGTGGGCGGGTCTTCATACGCTGTGTAAGTGTAAGGACCCTGATTGGCAGAAGAGACGCCCGTGCAGAATGGTGCTCTCCTCGGATGCAATCTGGTATCTCTCAGCAGCGGAAGACAAATTGAGTAAAGAAATGTGGAGAAAATGCATTAAAATAAATAAAATAATTGACATTTTAAACTTTAAACTGCGCTGAAACAGTAGACGTGAATCTGCACATTGGGGAGCGACTGTACTGTAAATTAGGGTTTCTCAAGTGCTTCTTAAGCACAGACCACCAGTGGCACCCTTTAGTGGCCCCTGGAACCCGTGTGTGTGTGTGTGTGTGTGTGTGTGTACACTCAGCCGGACCCCCCCGGCCCCTTGTACTGAGAACGTCTCCTCGGTGTGAAGACAAACTGCCCGCACTGTCACAGTAAAAAGAGGATGAAGGAGGAGAAGAGGGGTGGCGCCACCGTACAAAAATCCTGATTGGCTTCATTGGGTTCTTTTCTGAGACTTTGTAGGTGTGTGTGTGTGTGTGTGTGTGTGTGTGTGCTTGGGTCTATTCAATAGCCTGCACTGCTTTAGTTGTTCTGTCACGACATGTTTGGTGCTTTAGCTTTGTACTGAAGGCTAACAGCTAACGACTAATGAAAGTTCACAGCTAATGTTTAGCACTCATGTGAAATCCATTACTGGACCAAATTTTAGTGAGGTACAGTATGACACCCACATATTATATCCAGCACCGTGCCAATAAATAGAAAGCTGGACCTGCTTTGCTGCTGAACAAGATCTCAAGCTACTGTAAAGCTTTCCCGCTAGATTTTGGAACATGACAATGGGGATTTAGTTACAGTTTATCCTGAATGTGCTGGCTGGCTGCACACAGAACAGAAAAGTTTCTTCATGGAGCTCAGTCAGTGCATGAGACTCAGATTAGCATCCTATAATTGGTGCCAACACGTGCTTCCTCCAAGACATCTCTAGAATGTTCAGCCAGGATAGAACCCGGGTCTCCGGAGCTGTGTGGCAGTGAGAGGCAGTGCAGTAGGATACTGAGAAAGCTGTTAGAGGTTCCGTCCTGTTGGTACAGGACAGGTGAAAGCTGTTCCAGGTGTTGGACAGGTACGGAGTGATGGAGAGGAAGGAGAGAGTGCAGATGAAAGAGCAGAAGAGGAACCAGATGTGGATCCAGTAGAGCCAGCGGTTCAGAGAGGAAACCAGAGTGTTTGATGTGTAGTTCTGGCCTCAGGTGATCCTCCACCAAACACCCCCCACCCCCTCCATTAAACTGGAGCTGTTCATTCACATACGGACACACCTACATACCACACACACACACACCTACATCCCACATCCACACACACACCTACATATCACACACACACCTAAACACACACTTACACACCTACATCTGACCTCCCATTAAAATACCAACACTGTACACACACACACACCTATATACACACACCTACATACCACACACACACACCTACATACCACACACACACCTAAACACACACTTACACACCTACATCTGACCTCCCATTAAAATACCAACACTGTACACACACACACACCTATATACACACACCTACATACCACACACACACACACCTACATACCACACACACCTATATATACACACATACACCTACATACACCACACACATACAGCTACATGCACCACACCTTTATATATATATATACACAAACACCTACATACCTGTACATCTGACCTCTACAGTTCTTCTGACCTTAAAGTGCTCAGTTCTACATGAACATTTGCAGCATTTAGCGGCTGCTGTTATCCAAAGCGACTTACAGTTATGACTGAACTCGATGTGAGCAATTGAGGATAAGGGGCCTTGTTAAGGGGCCCAATAGGGGCAACTCTGCAATGGTAGGGCCTGAACCAGCAACCTTCCACTTACTAGTCCAATATCTTAACCGTTGAGCTACCACTAACCCCGAGCTCATAACACCTGAGCTTTAAGAACAAACTGGATCTGAATTCAGTTGAGCGGTGAGCGAGGACGTCAGCGGCCCTGATCATGACGTAAAGTCGAGGTTTAGATTTCGGTGCGTTTGCCACTTCTTGTTAAGAAAAGATCTGGTTTCTAGGACGCTCTCACTTCCTGTTAATCTTCCTGTTGCATTCGCTCGTTACACAAGCTGAGAGTCAGAGACACCGACACACCACAAAGAACCAGTGCAAAAATCATCAACCTGAGGGCAAAAGTCTGAAGCCACACGTGAAAACACTTTTATTTTGCAGTTTTTATTTACAGTTTTCTGATAAACCTCAAAGCTTTGCAACAACCACATGAAATCACGATGTGCTGACCGTCCTGGACTTTCCTCCACAGTCACCTGACCTAAACCCAGTCCAGCATTCCCACTTAAAACCATAAAGCCGAGCATCCAGTAACATCACAAGATGCTCTTCGGGATTGTGACTGGCCCAGATGCAGTGAAGATTGGCGTAGGAGCATGGTTACAGAATCATGCCCTTCTGCTGTGCCATGTACAGCCATAAAAGTAAAACATGAGTACAGAGCAGTGCAGGACAAAACATTAATTCATTTACTGTCTGTTTTACCACCAGTTTATCCTGGTCAGGGTTGCGGTGGGTCTGATTCAACTGGTTGAAGGGCAGGAAACACCCAGAACACCCAGAACAGGTCACCAACCCATCACAGGACACACACACAAACCTGTAAACAAGACCAAGTGAGCTGACAAGACCAACACACTGAGCTGCTTTAGCCTGGGTCATGGTGTGTGTGTGTGTGTGTGTGTGTGTGTGTGTGTGCTGACATTATCTCTATTTACTCTAAAAATGCCAAGACTGCAGCAGTTCTGCACCATGACATTCAGAAGCACTGCAAACCTTCAAATTCATACAAACACACACACACACACACACACACACACAGTTCTCTCTCACACCAGTATACACACACACACATCCTCTTTCTTACACACATACACTAACACACACACACATCTACACACAGACACTCACATACACTCGCTTTCTCTTTCCATTACACACATACACACGCTTGCTCTCTCTCACACCAGTATACACACACACACGCTTGCTCTCTCTCACACTAATATACACACACACACACACACACGCTTGCTCTCTCTCACACCAATATACACACACACACACACACACACACACACACGCTTGCTCTCTCTCACACCAATACACACACACACACACACACACACACACGCTTGCTCTCTCTCACACCAATATACACACACACATCTTCTTTCTTACACACATACACTAACACACACACACATCTACACACTGACACACACACTCATGTACACTTGCTCTCTCTCTCTCTTTCAAACACACACACTCTCTGACACACACACACTCTGACACACACACTCACACACATCTACACACACTCACACTTTTTTTCTCTCTCACACTCTCTCACACTGACACACACACTTCTCTCCCTCTCTCTCTCTCACACACACTAACACACACACATACACTAACACACACTCTCTCACACTGACACACACACACTCTGACACACACACTTCTCTCTCTCACACACACTTACATACCCTTGCTCTCTTTCTCTCACACACACTCACACTGACACACACGTTTTCACACACACACACACACACACACTAACACACAGACATACACACATATACACACACACTCTCATACACACTCTACCCCCCCCCCCCCCCCACACACACACAAAGGTGTTAAGTAAGGTTGATGTTGAGACTTTGTGCAGAACATCGGAGTTGATCCACAATAAACTCGTCACCCATGGGAGACAGTCATGCTGGAATAGGAACAGACCTTCCCCAAACTGATGCCTCAAACTTATAAAGGATATAATCTATTTTATATAATTGGTTGTATACACCTCTTAGCAACTGGAGTGGATGAAACTCCCAAACTCAGAAGCTAGAAGAGGTGTCCACATACTTATGTAAACTTAGTGTTGATTACAACCTTGTTTGATTTTAGTCTTATTCATTAACACTAGTAGATTTTTATCGTTATTCATCACTTTTTTGATGTGTGTGACTCTCAGTACGCAGTGCGGATCTTTATATGAATCCCTCTTCTATCCTACTCCTACTTCTATCCGGGCTTGGGACCTGCGCTGAGAAACACTGACAAGTGCACCTCACAATGGCTGGGCTGTTTCGGCCACCTCAGACATTAGCCAACTATGTCCACGCAGACGCCTGACCAGCTGATAGCACTGCTGAGATTCGAACCCTGAATCTCTGGATCTCAGAAGTAGACTATTTTTATTTTAATGTAAAAAAAGGGACATGAATTTGATGACTTAAACATTTTCCTCTGTGTTGTTGAAGTGTTGTGTGTCTGAGAAACACCCAGATGGCGTGAAGTCATTTTACTAGGAAATTATTAGCTGTCACATTTCCTTTAAATAACCAAAAACAAGAACTGCAGAGAAGTACAGCTGCAAAGTATTCTGGGCTTTCGAGTCAAGCTTTATCATTTTTTATTTAGATTCTCATCATGATGATGTTGCATATGGTTAAAAATATTTCAGATTGCACAGAGATGAGAAAGGAGTGCTGTCAGGGTGTGTCTCTCCGTACACAACGCTGAGCTGCACTGCACTCGTCAAAGTGCGGGTGATAAGAGGCATACGGCTGCTGCCCACGTGTCGGAGGGGGCGTGGGTTAGCTTCGTTCTCCTCAATCAGAGCGGGGATCGGCATTGGTGGAGAGGAAGCATAAACAAAAAAATCTGTATATTTCTGAGTGCCTAGAATTCATGTTTCCAACTGTGCAGCAACAGTTTAGGGAAGACCCTGTCCTGTTCCAGAATGACTGTGCCCCTGTGAAACATGAAGGAACCCTGACCTCAGCCCAGGTTTGACCGACATCAGTGCCCAGCCACACCAATGCTGTCATCTTTTGGCTAAATGGGTACAAATTCCCACAGACATTCTGAAAACTCATGTGAGAAGCTTCTCAGAAGAACGACTGTTGTTCTAGCTGAAAAGATCACAAAGAGGTCCTTCTGTTTGTTTTTTAAATGGGACGCCCAACAAGCTCATGATCAGGTGTCCAAATACTTTTGGCTCTATAGTCCAGGAGGAAATTCCCTCTGTGATGTTCTAGCACCAATAGCAGACACTCATTTCTCATCAGAATTTGGCTGGTCTGGGTGGGGTGGCCGAGGCCCCATGATGAACTGGCACCATCCTGTCTGGGGTGTTACTGCATCACGCTCGATAATTCCAGGCAACCCAGACGCACCGTGACCCTGACCAGGATATGAGACGATTATGACTCACTACAGCTGGTGACTTCTCTGTGTCTGTATAGACAGTGCTGGTGTAAAATCACCCATTAAAAAGTACATGGAACGGTGATCACATGACCAAGGTTGGGTTGAAACTTCAGTCCTGATACGTGTGAGTTTTTTTATTTTATTTTTAATGATTCAGAAGTGAAAACGATTCACTCTGGGTGTCATTAGGACTCCTGTGATTTCGTTTGGAGGAGAATTCGTGTGGGGTCGCTGTGTTAACAGAGTACAGACCGTCTTTCAGTGGGACAGAGGGGTGTGTCAATGAGCCCATACATTAACCTAAAGACACGTTCCGTAAACACTGGCAAACGGCCGCCCTGCCCTATAACAAATGTACACACTATATTACCAAAAGTACTTGGACACCTATAGAGCGCCCTCAATATGTGATCTTTTCAGCTAGAACAACGATCGCTCTTCTGAGAAGGCTTCTCACAACAGTTTAAAGTACGCCTGTGGGAATTTGTGCCCATTCCATCAAAGGATGACACCATTTCTATGGCCGGAGACTGTACTGGCTGATCAGGAAAGCTTCAGTCGATGTTCCGGTTCATTCCAAAGCTGCTGGTGGTGCTGAGGTCGAGAAACTGGAGTTTCTTTAAACCGAGTCATGATGGAACTGTTGCTGCAAAGTTGGTAGCATGTTAGCAACTGTTGTGCTGAACCACATGAAATCAATAATTAGAAGTGTCGTCCCAATACTTTTGTCCATATATTTATATGTATATCACATATTCAACATTTACAGACACTTATTCAAAGCAACAGTCCAAGCATTTGAGGGTTAAGCGCTTTGCTCACTGGCCCAACATTGGCAACCTGGCAAGGGTGGGGTTTGAACCAGCAACCTTTTGATCACTGGTCCAGTACATTAACAGCTGAGCTACCTCCGCCCTGGTTCATTACTAATGTGAAGTGGATTTTTTTTTCATTTTCAGCATTTAGCGGACGCTTTTATCCAGTACTGTAACATTATACAATCTAAGCAATTGAGGGTTAAGGGCCTTGCTCAAGGGCCCAACAGTTGCAACCAGGCAGAGGTGGGGCTTGAACCGGCAACCTTCTGATTACTAGTCCAGCTAGACCTTAACCACTAGGCTACAGCTGTTTAGTGGTGGTTTTTTCAGTAATTAGCTCAGACTGATGCGTTTGGTACGTCTATCAAAATTATGATCATCTGAAGGCGCTCAGGTGGCACAGCGGTCTATTACACTAGTGATCCGGGTTCGAATCTCAGCGGTGCTATCGACCGGACAGGCATCTACACAGGCATGGCTATGTTTAAGATGGGATGGCTGGGTGTTCCTGCCTTACGGCCAGCGTTTCCTGGTGAAACCAGACCTGCTGCAACCCTGACCAGGATAAAGCAGTTGATAAAGACCAGGATAAAGCGGTCAGGGTCCTTTCTGTGTGGAGTTTGCATGTTCTCCCCGTGTCTGCGTGGGTTTCCTCCAGGTGCTCCGGTTTCCTCCCACAGTCCAAAAACATGCAAGTGAGGTGAACTGGAGACACTAAATTATCCATGACTGTGTTCAATATAACCTTGTGAACTGATGAATCTTGTGTAATGAGTAACTACCGTTCCTGTCATAAATGGAACCAAAGTGTAAAACATGACGTTAAACATGACCTACTAAACAAACTAACAAACATTAGGGTAAAAATACACCCTTAACAAGATGCCACAAGCACCTCGGGAGCAACACACACTCACACCTTGTGTTCAGCACCCCATTCTAGCAGTTCCAGTACTAATTCCAACCTCCATAAAGACACACAGCAACGATCAGCACTGAACCCAGGACTGCTGAGCTTTATATCACTATTACACTACTCATAAAAGTGTGAGTTTAAAACAGTGACTTCCCCTCTGACTGATGAACAAATTCTTTATTATATCAACAAACTTCAGCTCAGGATGCAGCTCATGTTGGTGAACATGAGGAAGACATCATGTCCTCACTTACAGTTCCTGTACAGTGAGTCCTTATATATATATATACAGTGTATACATACACACACACACACACACACACACACACACACACATATACATACACAAGTATTTTAAACATGTAAACATGTGTTATTAAGTGATTCATCACCAAGTCCCACCAAGTCAACTCCTAAAACTGTTCTGCACCTAAACGAGGTCTGTAGAAACATCTCCACATCCTTTCAGAAGCTTTTTCCTGTCTAAACTATGAGATTAAAAGCTGGATGAATGAAACTGGAGTTAAATAAAGTCCTGATGGATTAGTGATGTAGATGGAATAGGTGCAGACTTACCCTGCAGTGTGAGAGCTGATCAGATCAGGAGTGAATCAGTGGAACTGTTCTGTCACTGTACTGACAACTGAAGAACTGTTCAGCACTCAATGGAAACGGAGCTGAATCAGGGGCTGCCAGATTGGAACAAAACCCTCTTTTTTAACGTCACTTCAAGTGCTCGGGTTGGTTGCCTTGAGAGGAACCGAGAGGAACAGGTAGAGCATTAATTTACATTTACATTTTTGGCATTTAGCAGACGCCTTTATCCAAAGCGACTTACAGTATACAGTTTAAGCAACTGAGGGTTAAGGGCCTTGCTCAAGGGCCTAACAGTGGCAACCTGGCGGTGGTGGGGTTTGAACCAGCGACCTTCTGCTTACTAGTCCAGTACCTTAACCACTACGCTTCAAGATCAAGGTCAAGATCGAGGTGGGTCTGATTAATTAGAGAAATTACTGGTTACTAATGCTACATAACTAAATTACATGACACCAATGCAAGTATTAGGGGCGGCACGGTGGCTAAGTGGGTAGCACTGTCACAGCAAGAAGGTCCTGGGTTCGATCCCCAGATAGGGCAGTTTGCATGTTCTCCCCATGTCTGCGTGGGTTTCCTCCCACAGTCCAAAGACGTGAAAGTGAGGTGAATTGGAGATACTAAACTGTCCATGACTGTGTCTGATATTAAACTTGTGAACTGATGAATCTTGTGTGATGAGTAACTACCGTGTAAAACATGACGTTATAATCCTAATAAACAAACAAACAAACAATACAAGTATTCACTTATTAAACTCCAGCGATCGATTTGTACCTGGTTTTATTAAAAACAACTAAAAATGAAACAAATGTTATGTAAAAAATGTAAAATTTCTTGTAAAATAAAGTCTTTATAAACAGCCAATAAAAAAGTTATTAATAATTAGGTGTTACAGCAAAAAAGTAATAAATTTATTGAAACTATTTTAAATATTTAGAATGTATTAGATTGTTCTTGCTTTAGTGTCTGTGTGTGAAACTTTATGTTAAATCCCTTGTTAATAAAACTCTACTGAACCATAAAACCAATTTTAATTCAGATTTTTCTTTCCGGCCTAATATTACTTTTTTTTTTTTTTTTATAATTTTTTATAATAAAAAATTGCTCGATTGTGTCATGCTTCCTTCAATAATTTCCTTCGAGATAAAAAAGTATCTATCTATCTATCTATCTATCTATCTATCTATCTATCTATCTATCTATCTATCTATCTATCTATCTATCTATCTATCTATCTATCTATCTATCTATCTATCTATCTATCTATCTATCTATCTATCTATCCTCTCCACCAATGCTGATCCCCGCTCTGATTGAGGAGAACGAAGCTAACCCACGTCCCCTCCAACACGTGGGCAGCAGCCGTATGGATTGTGTGCAATGCAGATCAGCACTGTGTACAGAGAGACACACCCTGAGAGCACTCTTTTCTCATCTCTGTGCAGGTGCCATTAATCAGCCAGCAGAGGTTGTAATTGCATTAGTTACGAGAGAGTCCCTATCAAACTTTTAATATCCCACCCCGGCAGCCGGCAGGCAGAGCTGAGACTCGATACGATGTATTTGAGATCCCAGCTCTGGTGTTCAGCGTGTGTTTTACCGCTGTGCCTCCTGAGCAGCGTACGTTTTTATTATATCATTCAGGAATATGCTGAATGAGTCCCACAATCAAGTAGGTATACACTGGTATACCAGGTATTTCAGAGACTTGCCAAAAACCCAGCTAAAAAAAAGGTGGCACAGAAATGAGATTAGACTGTGGGCCATGAATTTATGCTGTTTCACATCTTGACTTCTGATTTCATGTTTTCCAGTCATGGCTACAGGGGTGGGAAAGTCATTTCCCTCTTTCTGATTAAAGTAATCATGTAATCTGCAACACGACAACCAAAATATTACACATAATAAACCAGCCACAAAAAATTATATTATAAAGTTATATTTGAATACGATTGGGGAAAAAATTGGCCAAGTCATCCAACACAGTAAGCGCAGATATGTCAGGAAATACTGGTGAAATGAAGAAAGGTTAAAAACACTGAAGAACTGTGTTGCTTGTGATAAATCTGAGTGAATATTACTGTATCCTGTATAAATGTTACTCTGTTTTACCGTTTCTATATGAGGATTTTTAAGAACCAGATGAGATTCTGGCAACCTTGTTTAGGGGCGGTATACTCCGCCTCTGTGGGTAAACCCTTCTGGGAGAACTGCCAGAAAACACTAACACTCACAACAGAATGCCCACTGAGGGCACCTAAATGCCCTGAAATCTAATATGAGGACAAAATGACTGAATGTTATTATTTGCCTGCACAGCCTGTAATATTAGGGATTAGCTAAATGCTAACTACTGTTTCTGAGAGGTTTAGTAGCCATGGCAACAACTTTAGCCTTTACTAAACACATACAGACGTTTTATCCAACATATATAACAATTAAATTTGTTTAATAGTTATATTTGAATGATTATTACATTTACATTTTCAGCATTTAGCGGACGCTTTTATCCAAAGTGACTTACAGTACTGTGACAGTATATTGACTAAGCAATTGAGGGTTAAGGGCCTCGCTCAAGGGCCCAACAGTGGCAACCTGGCAGTGGTGGGGCTTGAACCAGCGACCTTTGGATTACTAGTCCAGTACCTTGACCACTAGGCTACAACTGCCCACAACTGATATACTGATTATATTAATCATTGTTTTATATCATTTGTACAATCACAAATTATTAATGATAAACCCACTGATCTGCAGCACCAGGTGGATTAACAAGTCTGTAGCAGTAAAAGTGGTTTATTATAAAGTATAATGTGGTATTTTGCAGGTATTTTACTTATATTCACAAACAAACACACATCATATACACACATTTAGTATCAAAGTACCTACATGTTCAAAACATGTACAAAATATGTAGAATAATGAACTGACATGGTCTAAACTTTATGATGTTGTAGAATAAATCAGGACAATCCCAGATAGGTCCCATCATAGAGACCAAACATCCCAAAATCTGTTTATTTAGTGAATAATTAAAATGTAAGAGGCAAAAAGTGGCTGATAAATTAATGTCTTTATTTATTACTTTAAACAGCACATGGCCCCAAAGTGCTTGAATTTTAAACCCTCAAATTGACAGCCCACAGCTCAACAGTTCAGATTATCTCTGTCCCATTATACTGGGTGGAACACTCATTACAGTGTTCATGTTTTTAGGAGACATTCAATGAATGCAATGAAGTTTAATACAATAATTATAGTTGTATACGGATGTGCTTGTTGGTTACACCCAGCAGATAGATTGGCATGTTTTATCATCACATTTTCGTTGGGGGTCATTCATCACTTAGCAAAGCAGAGCGAAACAGAGCGGCCTAACAAGTCTGGTATTGATGTGTGCCAGGAGAACACTACAGACTGTGTACTGCCTTATGAGAGGTTTGGTGAAGAACATAATATAATAACTCAACCCAAAACATGACAAGGGTGGATTGGCTGCTTGAACTTGACCCTTGGTCTGAGTGAATGGGTAAGTAAGTGATGTCCCTTCATGGACTTCATGGTTCCTGCATTGTACCAGGTGTTTTTGGGTGATCCTGACCCATCACGACCCTGACCAAGATAAAACAGCTAGTGGAAATAAATGGATGAACAGAAGCTAGGTGTGAACAGAGGCTGATTCATTGGTAAGTGGGTTTTCTACCCTCGCTGGGTCCAGCTGTGTGAGGAAGAGAGTAATTGCTATGCTGCCCATTCATAACCATAAAGAACAGTCAGACCCATTCATCTGAGTATCTGCCTCAAGCAATGTCTCACGAATAAGTAAGTGTACAACTTTTGCATCCCATATGGTTTGTAAAATGACAAACATTTTTAAAAAAAGTGTACCTACATTTTGAAAGAAATTACTGATTGAGCAGGTAAGTAGGTTTGTGATGCCCAGCAAAGGATGGCACCATGTCTAGGTTATATTCCTGTCTTGTACCTAGTGTTTTTTTTCATCACAAATCAGTTTACTAAACACATAGCTTAACAATTTCAGTGTAATGTTGATTCATTGAAAAATTACATAAATTTAATAATTTATTAGTGTTGGTGGGTTCATGTTTAAAATAAGTAAACAATAGCTGCAAATCTATGAACTTTAATGAGCTTCTGATGCATCAGTCAAATCCACCTGCTCAAACTCGTCTGATTATCTGTGCCAATGTTAACAATAAGAATCAAGAAATCTGAGCTTTTATACAAAGAAACATGACACGGTTTAAGAAATTCTGAAATTCATCTACATTTTTGTAGCTACCATTAACTTTATTTAAAAATAAAACCCAATCAAATATAATTTGTGTACATTTATCTAATTCTTAACTGTGTGAAGAAACATGCTTAAAGTAAAACTGAGCTACAGTAAATTATACAAACTGTACTGAGTGTTAGATTAAAATCACCACTTAATTTAACTATTTTTATTTGCAATTAAATACACGGAATGCAGTTTGCACAAAGATGCAGTATTGTTGTCTAAAATAATTACCAATAAATGAAACTCAAAGGAAGCGTCTCTGTTTAGTTTAGCCAGTTAAGACTGCGCCACCTAACGGACAAAATCAGCGGTCACACAAATAAGAAAGAAAAGAACGGTTAGAAAATGTAAGAATGTGAATAAAAGTGAAGAAAATGCAAGACTGATACAGATTTACAGATGAAAAGTGAGGGAAATGGAAGGAACATAAGACAGAATATGAGAAAAAATGAAGAAAACAAGAAAAAGGGTGAAAAAATAGATCAAAAGAATGAATGAAATAGGCAGAAAGAAAATACGAATTAATAGGGTAATTAAATAGAAAAAAGACATGATGGAAAAAGACAAAAAAGAGAATAAGAAAAGAAAGAAAAAGAAAGAAAAGCTTCTTTAAAAAAAAAGTTGTTAACCCAAAGATTTAAAAAATTTGTTGCACCAGAACTGTCAAAAAGTCCATCAGTCAGTCAATCAACAATCTGTCTGTCTGTTATGACTGGGATGAAGATTAGATCAGTTTAGACAGCTTTCTATCCAATCCACTATTTATAAAGACTAATTTCTAGAAAGAAATGCACCATGGTAAAAGAAGGAAAGTATAAATGATTAGTTGTTCTGAACTGCAGCAATCATTTATTAATCAGCTATCATTTTGTAGAACCGTTGAGCTCCTGTTGACCCTTGACTGTAGTTATTTGGAGTCTGGCATGCTAGTTCCCACTAGTCTTCCCTTTAGGTTTCCTCCCAAAAGTGGGCGGCACGGTGGCTAAGTGGGTAGCACAGTCGCCTCACAGCAAGAAGGTCCTGGGTTCGATCCCCAGGTGGGGCGGTCCGGGTGCTTTCTGTGTGGAGTTGGCATGTTCTCCCCGTGTCTGCGTGGGTTTACTCCGGGTGCTCCGACTGTGTTCGATATAAACTTGTGTAATGAGTAGCTACCATTCCTGTCATGAATGTAACCAAAGTGTAAAACATGACGTTAAAATCCTAATAAACAATCAAACAAACAATTGCTCCCAAAAAAACACACAGAAGCTGTATTGACTGCTCTAAACTGTACTTTGGAAGTTGGGGTCAGAGCACAGGGTCAGTCATTGTATGTCTGCCCTGGAGTTGAGAGGGTTAAGGGCCTTTCTCAAGGACCCAACAGTGCCAACTGTTAACCTTCTCACTTGGTCATTCACAGCTCTTCCCTCTCTAGCCACAGTCCCACTGCTAGTCCCCAATTCATGAGTTTGTGTGTGCTGTTCTCCAACAGATTGGCGCACATTGCGACCCTGACCAGGATAAATAGTTACTGATACTGAATCAATCAGTCAAAAAATGAAGGAGGTGCGTCCACTGCATCCCACTGCATCCCACTGCGTGATCATGGCGCTTGTGTTGCTGGTCTGAGATCAGTAGATGGAGCTGAACCCAGCCGAGGCAGAGGCGGAGTTTTAGGGTCAAAGTTTTGTCCAGACTGCAGGAATCATCAGATCTCAACATTTCACTACAAACGAAATCCAATCACAGTTTATCCATCAGCTCTGATCCGACAACAAGGTAAAACACATTCACTTTAATTTAGTTAGTCTGATGTGTGTCGTATTACCAGATGTTCGCTGCTCGCTGCTAGTGTATCTACAATCCCAAACCAAACATCCTGTTGTCCAAGATACTCCCGTGTTTTTGTACCAGGATTAAAATAACACGTTTCACGCAGATATGAATTGTAGTTTTGGAATCGCATTGACTTTTAGCACTTGATTGAGTTTGCAGTTTGTAATCAGAAGCGTTAAGGTGAATGAGGGAGTGTGAAAGGAAATCACGAGTTTACCACAAGCCCCACATGATCGTCCTTCCCTCACAGTGAACCCCATATTTACCTTCAACACCTGAAATATAAGCTAAAGGTAAAATATTAGGAATAATAAGTATTGTAATGCGTTTATATTTACCTGTATTTCAGGCGAAGTGAACTTGACGATAATCAACATTAAAATTGAATAAACTTGAATAAACTCACTCAACAAGAATCAAGGAACAAACTACAATTATCTATATTACAAAAAGTTCTTCGATTAATTATTAGTTAATAGAAAGAACGTCGATTATCAGGCGATTATGGTAAGCCGTTTTAGCTTTTAATCCTCCTTTTCTTGATATCAGGAATTCAATTTTTGATATCAAGAATTCAATTCTTACTAGTAAAAAATTAATTCTTACTAGTAAAAATTAAATTTTTGTTATCAAGAATTACATTCTTGATATTGAAAATGTAATTTTAACTAGTAAGAATTCAATTCTTGATATCAAAAATTCATAGTTACATTTTTGATATCAAGAATTTAATTCTTACTAGTTAATTAAATTTTTGATATCAAGAATTTAATTTTTGATATCAGAAAATACATTTTTTACTAGTAAGAATTAAATTTTTACTAGTTAAAATTGTATTCAAATGGTCTGTTTAAATATATCCAATAGTAGCTCATTGTCACTGCATGTGGGAGTGTCTCCAAATATTCAGGGTTGCCAAGTCTGCAATAAAATGTGAGTTTGATAGATGACAGAGATAAATAAAATGACAATGGATTATATTAAATTGAATATGTTTTCTTAATGTTTGCTTACGTTGTTTAGCTAATTCCAAAGTAGCTAATATTTTTTAGTTTTGTTATTAAAGCGCATTCGTTGTTACCATCTGTGAGATGACTGACATAAGTGTCTGGCAACCATGCTCCCATTACACTGACCATAGACCTGGCATTACACACATCTGACTGATTTTTGTCTCTTACACTGTATATAAATCACTGTCATGTGAACCACTGAGAATCAGGAGCTTTGACTTAAACAGGCATTGCAAGTGATTGGAAATCAAATGTAATTATCAATAATTGACTTTAAAAAAAATCTAAGATCTGTTTTTTTTCTAAAGTAATCATCATTAATAGAGGAATCAAATAAATGTGTATTTATTTAGTAGACCGTTCAGTCTCTGGTTTCCAAAGTCCAATCTACTGGACTGTTGCACATTTTAAGTTGGACCAGAGAAACTCCATTAGAAAGTTGTTCATTAGTGTAATTGACTTCGTAAAGTGTAGATGTGAGAGAGTTGGGATGCAGTAATGAAGTGATGTTACATTTTACAGCTTTCATACACGTCATTCCATACATTATTAACACGTCTGTGTTACAAAAGAAATGTGGTTTAATACTGATATGTAGATTACGCGATAGAGCTTAGATTTAAGGATTAGATGTATTTTCAGTCTGCAGATTTTAAACATGTTTACTTTTTAATGTAAATGCTCGAGTATGCTGCAAAATCTGTAATGTACAACCTTTACTATTTTGTTTACAATGGCTTGCAGTACATGTGGTTCATGATGTTGTGTCTTTAAGAAAAGCACAACCCAAGTTAGCCCCGCCTTTAAATTTACATGCAAATCAACTCATTATCATTAGAACATGTAATAATTCAATTCTTACTAGTAAGAATGTAATTCTTGATATCAAAAATTGAATTCCTGATATCAAGAAAGAGGATTAAAAGCTAAAACGGCTTACCATAGGCGATTGTCTAATATAAATCTACCTGTCATGAAGCGACCGTTACTCCGCACGAGCCCAATTCCAAAAAAAAAAATAACGGTTTCTACAGTTAAAAAATAACCGTCACAGCCAGGGAACAAACGAACGCCTGACCAGGAGCTTGTTGGACATTGGAATCCAATCCAAAACCGTGATCATTAATTACGAATTTGGCTAAAACTGCTTTCACTTCTCTTGGAAAAGCTTTCCACAGGATTTAAAAGTGTGTCTGTGGGGATTTGCACCGGTCCAATCAACAGCGTTTGTGTGGTTGAGTGATAATAAACGTTCCATCTGTCTCCAAGGTGTTTAATGGTTTGGCATTGCTTGAATGCAGTGCTGTCCGACGGCTCACAAGCATTTAATAATGTTTTTTGACCTTTGTGGAGATGTGATTTTCTAAGTCTTTCTATAATGTTATGGACAGTAGATGGGGACATCTCTAAATTCCTTGTAGTTGTGTTTTTTGAACTGTTAGACCTTTTACTCGTGCGTTTTTTCATCCGTCTTTGCTTGTGAATGACTAAGCCGTCTGTGAATGTTCTTTTTATTTACATTTTATAGCGTTCCTGCTTTTACTTTGGGAGATACCATATTGTTCTTTAAAACAAAACATAAAATAACTTATACAGATAACATAACTTATCAGCCTGTATGGAATGACTAAATCTAAAAATCAAACAGTTCTGATAGTATTATATGGTGCAGTATTTTGACGTGGATGTTTGTTTAAATACTTCTTGCCATTAATTGCCATTGCATTCCCCATCTGTGTTGGCGCCAAGCTGAGATATAAACCTCAGACCTTGAGTCATTGTTATAGACATGCATTTTAGGACTGTATTCCACTTTGAGTAGAATATATCTATCAGGTTGATGTCCAGTTTAAACATTTTTGTCACTTTCACCCAAATTTCAAAATGAAGCTAAAGTAGTATTCTTCTTTCAGCTGTATTTGGTTGACCTGTGGGACCCAACATGTCCCGTTATCTGAGGTTTTTTACTACGGTGGGTGATGACAACCTTCATGTGGCGTCCAAGTGGAACGATGAGGAATTTCATGAGACCAGTGAGGTCGTGGAACCTGCAAAACATCCACTCATCACCCAGCTGACCTTCAGAGATGCACTAAAGAGACTCTTCACCTCAGAGAAGTTTCAGGTGGGACATTTCAAGCAGCTTCTGAGTGCAGGTGTCATTTTTATTTCCAATTATAGTGGACAGTAATACTGATACCTTGATCCACATATTACAATTACTCTCGGGGCATCCTTGGTTGTTTCCAAGGCCGCCGGTGCATCCTGCACTTGCCCTGTGGTCCTTTTTCCATGAGATGTGTCTGAAACAGCACTAGTATGAACTGCCATGAGGCATTCTTGTGAGATACTTGAAGTCACTTTCACTGGTCCAGCTAAAAACAATAGTTTTAAATAATGTGAATAATTCTTTGTGTTTATTATTTATGTTGGTGAACTGTTAATACTTTACTGGATGTGTGAGCAGGCATCAGTTGAGTAATGGTTCACCCACAGTTTGTTTCTTTAGATTGGGAAATGTTTGACTAGAGCATAACTTCTGGTTTTTCTGTGTTCTAGATAACAGTTGTGTGCCTGGTGATCCTGGACGCCGTATTTGTGTTGTGTGAACTGCTCATCGACTTGTCAATAATTAAAGCAGACGAACACCGGGTCGCTCCTCAGGTGAGCTAAGAAAAACCAGAAAGGCCAAAGCCCTTCAATGTATTAATACCTGTTCAGGGTATTCCAATGAGAATGAAGACCTGCAGCCTCACCTGTTTACTGTGGATAAGATCTTAAATGGGAAAAGGTCCCCCACAGAGCAGGTATTATTTAGGTGGTGGATGATTCTCAGCACTGCAGTGACGCTGACATGGTGGTGGTGTGTTAGTGTGTGTTGTGCTGGTATAAGTTTTTAAACAACGTGTCCACTCACTGTCCACTCTATTAGACGCTCCTACCTAGTCGGTCCACCTTGTAGATGTAAAGTCAGAGACGATCGCTCATCTATTGCTGCTGTTTGAGTCGCTCATCTTCTAGACCTTCATCAGTGCTCACAGGACGCTGCCCTCGGGGCGCTGTCGGCTGGATATTTTTTTGGTTGGTGGACTATTCTCAGTCCAGCAGTGACAGTGAGAGTGAGGTGTTTAAAAACTCCAGCAGCGCTGCTGTGTCTGATCCACTCATACCAGCACAACACACACAAACACACCGCCACCATGTCAGTGTCACTGCAGTGCTGAGAATGATCCACCACCTAAATAATACCTGCTCTGTGGGGGTCCTGACCATTAAAGAACAGCATGAAAGGGGGCTAACAAAGCATGCAGAGAAACAGAATGGACTACAGTCAGTAATTGTAGAACTACAAAGTGCTTCTATATTGTAAGTGGAGCTGATAACATGGACAGTGTGTGTAGAAACAAGGAGGTGGTTTTAATGTTATGGCTGATTGGTGTATATGGCAGTGGTGTGGGGGTGCTTTGTTAAATCAGGACCTAAGCGAACTGTCCCTATTGAGAGAACATGCTAAACTCCCTGCATAGTATTTTTATGATTACCAGGAAAGACAAACAGTAATAATAGACGAAGCTTCTCCGTTGATGCTGCAGGTGTTTCACTACCTGAGTCTGGCTCTGCTCACGTTCTTCATGGTGGAGCTGGCCGGGAAGCTCTACGCGTATCGGCTGGAGTTCTTCAAACACAAGTTCGAGGTGTTTGATGGGATTGTGGTGATCGTTTCTTTCGTCTTGGATATTGTGTACATCTCCAAAGAAGATGCCTTTGATGGCATGGGCCTCCTGATTCTGCTCAGGCTCTGGAGGGTGGCCAGGATCGTAAACGGTACAGCTTATTCATTCACTCATTTTTATTAACCAGTCAGGGTAATGGTGGGTCTAACGTGAACAAAAGCTCGGTTTAAAGAAACTCCAGGGCGTTAGTGGCCGGCACAGAGCCTTTCATTGTGACCTAGACAGAATTCTGATTCTGACCCATTTGAGATTCAGTGACATGTTAAGAAATTAAACCAGCAGTTCATGTCCGATGACCAGAGCTTTGGACACCTCAGATTTCATGCAGTTTTGTTTTAAAATCCAACCTGGAATGAACATCACAGCTGATGTTTCTCACCCTGCTGCAGGAATTCTGTTATCAGTGAAGAACAGAGCGTACCACAAAGTAGAGCAGCTGAGAGAGGAGAACGATCGCCTCGTCCAGCGAGTCACAGACCTCCAAGACCAGAAAAGCAAATTGGTAAGTATTGGACAGCAGTGGACGTGTGTTTTGTTGTGGGCACCTTGTAGAGAACCGACAACGACTTTAAATGGTAGGGCCATACGCCCATGGGTCTGTCCTTGAGACAGACCCCATGACTTGGAGGACAATTAGCCAACCACTTCTTTTAACCTTCACAAGGCGGGTTTTAATGGGGATTAGTATCCTGTATGGCAGTGTTTCCCAACCACTGTGCCGCGGCACATAAGTGTGCCGTGAGAAATCATCAGGTGTGCCGCGGGAGAAGTGTAGTGACAGGCAGAACAATTACAACTTCTTGGTGGTGTGCCTTGTGATTTTTTCTATGTGAATTATGTGCCGTGGCTCAAAAAGGTTGGGAAACACTGCTGTATGGAGAGTCACGCACTGCGCAGCACCCTAACCAGCCAGCAGAGGGTGCAATTGCACCAGCGACTTGGCAGACGTTAACCAATTAGACATTAGCCTATCATATCCGGCCGTAGCAGAGCTGTGATTCGAACTAACAAGCTCAAGATCTCAGCACTGGTGGGCTAACAATTTTTACTGCTGAGTGCCCATAATACTATTTTTTTAACAGGTTCTTTGTCTTTAGAGACATTGAATGACCTAAAACAGGTCAGCTAAGTACGGTAAGAAAACATGCAGGTATATTATACTGGTAAGAACACTTATAGCTGTCAGATTGCATGGCTGGAAGCACCAGATGTACAAATCCCCACAGTACCCAGCCTTAATGAACACAAATGTAGTTTTAATGTTGAATTTCTGTGTTTTTTGTTGCGTTTACAGGATCAGGAGTTGAGTCGGTTACAGTCCCTCCTGAAACAGCATGGCATCCAGTTCTGACACTATCCACTCTTGCAGTCTGGCACAGTGAAGTAACACACTCCAAACAGGATGCCAATCCATCACGACACAGCTTGTCAACAACTGACCGGCCAGTAGCGCAACTGGGGATTTGAGACTTGGAACCCAGTGGTAGTGGGCTAGCATGATTAACCACTGCGCCACCCGAGCTTTAAATGCTAATATTATATACAGTAAGTGATTCTGAAAAGCTTTTCTTCTGCTTATTTAATCTACATAGTATTATATAAATGCTAAACATGTGTGTATATATTATATATTTTTTATTGAAAATAATCTGTATAAAGAATAAAAAGATGACAAAACCTGAGTGCAGAACCTGAGTGCAGTAAATACACATCAACTAACAAAGCTAATAGAAACGTAAACACCTACCTATTCAGTTATGTAAATGAAACAAGGGTACAGTTCACACTGAAACCTAAACCCTGTTAAAAATACAGACTTCAGGACGTTCACTGTACAGAATAAAGAATTATTCACAATGGCAACATCGATTCTAAATGCAACGCAGGTCAATAAATAAACACATGAAATGCATGTGGTAGATACTAAGTGAGGGTTAACTATGTAAAATCTAAAACCTAAATGAACAGCGAGTTAGAAGTAGACAAGACAAAGGAAAAAAAAAAAAACATACAGTGCAAAGGTCTTCTTCCTTTTTTAACTGAATCAAAGAAATGTCGTCTTGAACAGCACAGCATTTAATCTGAGCCTCGATGAACTCAAATGGTTCATTTCCAAAATATATATAATATAATTCCACTTTTGGAACATCTTCCAGTGTCTGGACTTCAAAACCATGGCCATAAATGTGGAACTATTCACCTGTACCAGCCTCCTCTATCCTGTAAATGCTTACCA
Source organism: Trichomycterus rosablanca (assembly GCF_030014385.1). Taxonomy (NCBI): domain Eukaryota; kingdom Metazoa; phylum Chordata; class Actinopteri; order Siluriformes; family Trichomycteridae; genus Trichomycterus; species Trichomycterus rosablanca. The sequence goes on from NC_086005.1 coordinate 1,699,171, forward strand.
CACTGTTTTGGAGAGTATCTGTAAGAAATCTGTACCAATTTCAACAACAGACGAGAATGTTGGACGAGAAGGCCTTTTCCCCTCTTCATTTATCTCCAAATCTAGTCATATCCAATTCCCCATTGTAAATCTGCTCCCACTTAGTCTCATATCAGATCAAGGAGAGCTGGAGCACATGTCCAAACTGGGGCCACTTCTTTTCACCTGAGTTTTGCTCCCACACAAAGAGCCACTTACCGACCTTCCCTTCCTCAAACATGGCTGACTGTTTGTGTGGATGCCTGGCCAGGTTGGTGGCTCTGCTGACATTTGAACTTGCGAGTTCTAGAATGACCGGAGCCCCGTCAAAATTTAATTTTATCCTAAAGGTGTTCATACACCTTTTACACACTGGAAAGAAGGATCTTCCCCAAGCTGCTGCAGGCACTGTGTCACATCCTGAAAGGTTCTGAAGTTCAAGGAGCAGGGCTAGGTGGACGCCTGCAGAGTTGCAACCAGAAATCGAGAAACTATATATATAACTCGGTAATATGATGAACACCTCAGGTGAGACGTGAAGTATGAACAGAACGATGAATGATTCGCATCACCAACACGGTTCAAACAAACGGGAAGAAGAAGTCAAACGGAAGCTTGGCGTCGATGCTTGGAGGAGCTCTGAATCCTGGACTGGCTGAGTCGGAGACATCGGTGAAGCTTACAGAACTGGTGACGGAGACGACGCCTCCACCGGTGGAGACAGACGGCTGGGAAACAAAGGAAACTGCTTTCAGATGTTTGGATTTGCAACCGTCTGAGGTTGTTTTAACATTTAGAGCATTTAGCATACTCACAGTTATGACTGAATACAATTTGAGCAATTGTGGTTTAAGAGCCGTGCTCAGGGGCCCAAGAGTGGCAACCTGGCGGTGGAGGGGCTCGACCTGGCAACCTTCTGATTACTAGTTCAGTGCCATAACTGCTGAGCTACAATTGCTTTGGTTAGTTCTCAAAGGTTCTTCATCAGTTGTAAGTGTTGAAGAACCCAGAGTCTGTCATTCTTATTAAGGCCTTACACACAACATATGATCACAAGTATGTGAACCCCTGCCCTTATTCTATTGGACATTGTATTTAAAAAACCATAGCCGTTATTTGAGAAGCACCCCTTCTTTGCTGTCATAACAGCCTCCACTCTTTCAAAAATTCTTAACTTACAAGTTGAACTCACTAATCAGAAGGGGTGTCCACATTTCTTGGCTTTATAGTGCTTGCTGTAAGATCTTTCTATAGGTGATTTATACTGATTAGATTCAATGTGGATTTGGTGTCTGTTGTACACACTGGGCACAATAAGGGAACCAAGGGTGCAGACTTTCACAGGCCAGGTCAAGCTGATATTTTCATAGTCACATGGTGCTTCCAGCCAATCAGCATTTAGTCATTTAAAATGACAAATTACTGTAATAAAGTGTTTTCAAGATTATAGAACACAAGTCCAGTTCTACAGACTCTGTACTGCTAGACACTAGTTGACCAGGTTGACAGGAATGATGGAAGGACTTACCAAGGAGCTGGTGTTGTACTGGATCGTTTCCATTACACTCACTATCTGGGCTTGGGGATTCACCAAGGTACCGTACTTGGTCCATCTTACATTAAGGTGATAAAATACTGGAATGCTGCAATCCTGTGTGCTCTGAGATAAAACAGAGGTTTATTATTTTTTTTACATAATTTTAAATGCTATAAAAAAGCATTTCCTTTCTAAGGAAACATTCAAATTTAGAACAAAATACACTTAACCCTTGTTTAGACAGACAGATGGATGGGTGACCAGTGGATAAGTAGAAGGATGAAAAAATAAGACATAAATAGATTAATATATGGACAGATAGATAGAACAATGGTATATAAATAAAAAAGAAAGCAAGACAGACAGACAGAAAGAAAAAGAAGAAAGGATGGACAGACAGATAGATATAGATAGACAGACAGATAAACTGACCGACCGACAGACAGATAGATAGATATACTGTATATAGACAGACAGATACAGGCAAATGGATATAGATAGGTAGATAGACAGATATACAGACAGACAGCTAGATAGATAGATAGATAGATAGATAGATAGATAGATAGATAGATAGATAGATAAAGACAGACAGACAGACAGACAGACAGATATAGGCAAACAGATATAGACAGACAGACAGACAGATAGACAGGTAGATATAGGAAAACAGATATAGACAGACAGATAGATATACAAACAAACATATGTAGACTGACAGATATAGGCAAACAGACAGACAAAAAGACAGACAGACAGGCAGACAGCCTTCACTCTTCTCGTAAGGCTTTCCACTAGAGTTTGTCTGTGGGAATTTGGGCCCATTCAGTTAACAGTATATTTGTGAGATCAGACACTGGTGCTGGATGTGAAGGCCTGGCTTATAAAAGTGTTTAATGGGGTCGAGGCCAGGGCTCAAAAACCCCGTCTGTCCTAATTAATGACGTGGAGGGTAAAAATCTGACAGAACGGAAACAGAAGTGATGAAGTGAAAGTGATTAAGTTGGGTGAGATGGGTGAGATGGGTGCATGAATCACCGTGGTTGTGGTTTGATTCTCTATAGGAACCCAGTCCATGGGGTTTTGAGGAAGAGAATTTCCAAACGAAGCCACATGATCAGGAAAACTTTGGCCTTTCAGTCTCGCTAAAACAGCCTCGGTGATCAGTGAACAGTTCGCTCCGTCCTCCAGCCTGCAAAACCCATAATCAACAATTCTTACATACAAGCAACCACATTATTACATTATTATTCTTTATGTGGCACATTTACGTATCATTGTAGGCACTGTAAGGGAGACCTGGGTTCCACTTCTCACATTATACTGGTGTTGTGACCCTACTTTCATACCTGAAGGTGCATCCTGACACCACGTCTCTTCCGAACAGCACAGGCGAGCGCTGGGTCGACCCGGACAGACAATCCTGATCTGCAGAACTCTTCAGCACACTGAGAGATCCGCCTGGATCAGCGCTCTGAATAATCCCTCTGATTCAGGAGTTAAGGAACCGAAAGCTCAGACACATGCTAACAAGCAGAGGAAGCGTATCAGATGTGTCAGTATTCTAAACAGACATGTTCATGTGGGAATGCATGTAAAGTCATCAGGCTCTTCTTTTCACCTGCCAGTGGTGGATTCCTTTATTAGTATTCCACTACCACTCATGCCGGCGCCTTAACCAGACACTAGGAGTCACCGTTGCAGAGATGAGATGTTGAAGCGATACCTCTCATCCAGCCTCTATATTTCTGACACCAGGCTGTGGTTTGTGTGAGCCACTGATTCATGCACATACAAACCTCAGTTCCATATAAGTTAGGACAGGATGTGAAATGCTTAGAATAAACAGAAAGCAGTGATTTGTAAATTCTCGTGGCTCTGTATGAAAGTAAAATGGAACAAACTTCATGTTTTGAAAAATCAGAGGTGCATGTTTACCTCCGATTTATCCGAAATGATCCATAATGTGACACACAGCTTTAGCTGAGGAACCAGCTAAATCTAACACTTCATAATGCATGTAGTAATGCTGTCATAATACATGCATGTCATGGGGACTAATACACTTCCATATCCTAACAGATCCTGGCTCTTAAACCTCACACTAATAATAATCTGTATTTAATGCAGCCTTGCAGTTTGGACACAGAGATTTCTTAGGACTTGCAAAGTCTTATAATAATATTATGCACTGTAGAGGGTAAAAATCTCAAATTCTTGCAACTGCATATTGAAAAACGCTGCTCTTTAACAACATTCCTTGCTCATAAAGGACTAGGAACTTTCCAGATGCTCTTTTTGCTCTTCAGCATGGCAGCATCATCTTTTCCTTTTCACTGTTCATAGTTTTATAAGTGTTAATAAAGAAAAACATCTTGTTTTGAGCTGTTTTGTTTAAATACAGGTCAAAGCGGATTTCAAAAGCTCTGCTTCTCGTTTGCATCACTCACACCATCTCAACTTTTCTAGAATGAAGGTTTGTGCTGTATTCAGAAGGTTTTTATAGGTGGGTTTTGTTAAAGGATACTCTGCAGTTCTCCATCCTGCCACAAGAGGGAGCCCAACCACATAACCAGGGTTCCCACTGGAGCGGACAGTGGCGTCGCTTTTCGTCTCCTGCAGAAATTGTTTAAAAGTTATTCTGATTCTATAATATACTGATACACACCGATCAGCTATAACATTATGACCACCTCCTTGTTTTTTACGCACTTTGTAGTTCTACAATTACTGACTGTAGTCTACCTGTTTCTGTACTTACTTTTTTAGCCTGCTTTCACCCTGTTCTTTAATGGTCAGGACCCCCACAGGACCACCACAGAGCAGGTATTATTTAGGTGGTGGATGATTCTCAGCACTGCAGTGACACTGACATGGTGGTGTTGTGTTAGTGTGTGTTGTGCTGGTATGAGTGGATCAGACACAGCAGCGCTGCTGGAGTTTTTAATACCGTGTCCACTCACTGTCCACTCTATTAGACACTCCTACCTAGTCGGTCCACCTTGTAGATGTAAAGTCAGAGACGATCGCTCATCTATTGCTGCTGTTTGAGTCGCTCATCTTCTAGACCTTCATCAGTGGTCACAGGACGCTGCCCACGGGGCGCTGTCGGCTGGATGTTTTTGGTTGGTGGACGATTCTCAGTCCAGCAGTGACAGTGAGGTGTTTATAAACTCTGATCCACTCATACCAGCATAACACACCACCACCATGTCAGTGTCACTGCAGTGCTGAGAATGATCCAGCACCTAAATAATACCTGCTCTGTGGGGGTCCTAAAAAAGTATGCAGAGAAACAGATGAACTACAGTCAGTAATTGTAGAGCTACAAAGTGCTTCTATATGGTAAGTGGAGATGATAAAATGGACAGTGAGTGTAGAAACAAGGAGGTGGTTTTAATGTTATGGCTGATCGGTGTATATAATATAAATATACTGATTTAAATACTCAGTGTTTACCTGAACAAACTGTATCTGAAACTTCTGCTCTATCGGCGTCGTGTTTTTATCCACCGCACCGAGAACCACAGACGCCGAGACTTTCAGAATCTGACCGGCGTCACCAAATCTCACCGTGTACTTCACCTGCACCAGAGTTCCAAACACAACATCACACGCTGCTGGAGGACCCACTTCTCATTCACCGTTTATTTCACGTTCACAAACCACTTCATGGTTCCACCCATGGTTCGAATTACGCAGAGGATTGGCGGGTCTGGCCCTCCTAATCAATACATGGACCCCCCAAAAAAGAGCTGACCTTGGCCCCCCAATTGTCATTGTATAAATCGAGCACAATTCAGGAAAACCCTGGACAGGATTGTAAGTGAAGCCTCAGTGTCGGAGCTTACCTGCAGCACCACCTGGTTACATATCTCACCAGCTTCCGGGAACACAGGCTGGTAATCAGAAGCTGCGACGTCCTTCTCCAACAGTGTGTGTGCTCCCTCCAGAGACTGCAGTGTAACCTGTTCTACTGATACAGATACCAGCTACACACACACACACACACACACACACACACACACAGTCAGATATAAAGCTAATCCTGCCCTGATCTACTGATACAGATACCAGCTACACACACACACACACACACACACACACACAGTCAGATATAAAGCTAATCCTGCCCTGATCTAATCCATCATCACAACATTGCAATCGTACCCATACAGGCCGCCCAGCAAGTAAAGCAGGGTCCAAATTTGTGAAGCACTCGTGGACAAGAATGTGGAATATCGCCTCCACCCTTCGACTACACCAGTGTCCTTTATTCAGGAGAGGCTTTTCCACCTGTTGTTTTTCCCTTTATCTACTTTATCTAGTCACGTCTAATTCCCAATTGTAAATCACTGCTGCTTGTACGACCCCCGATATGATCAAGGATAGCCGGATCACCACACTACCCCTCCGACACGTGTCCAAGCTGCGGCCAATTCTTATCACTTGCCAGTGTCGGGTTCCCACACAAAACTGCATATACATGTACGGAGAGCCACGCTAAGCCCTATGTGACCACCCCCACCACTCACACACACACACACACACACACACACACACACACACACACAACACACACACATTCATACATTTTCAGCATTTAGCGGACGCCTTTATCCAAAGCGACTTACAGTACAGTATACAATCTGAGCAATTGAGGGTTAAGGGCCTTGCTCAAGGGCCCAACAGCAGCAACCTGGCAGTGGTGGGGCTTGAACCAGCAAACTTCTGATTACTAGTCCAGTACCCTAACCACTAGGCTACTGCTTGCCTAGTGGTTAGGGCACACCAACTTTTCTTTTTCTTTTGTGGCTCGTATTTTGAGTTTGTATTTCAATTAAAGTTTCACTTGGTTATGGGAGAATTTAGTAAACGCATCTGCAAACGGACAACGCAGCGGTAAAACACGCTAGCCCACCAGTGCTGAGATCTCAAGCTTTTGAGTTCCAATCTCAGCTCTGCTATCAGCTGTCCAGGCACCTACACAGACACACGATTGGCTGTGTAATTGTACACGGCTGAAACAGGGTTCTTTGTCACTAGTCTAAGTGTGGCCATGACCGGATTGTGTAAATGTTTAAATCTATTTATGATGTTCTTTATTACTTAGACGTTTTTAAAGTAGCACGTGGTTCATTGTCTTACCTCAGCATTACTGTCCCTTACCTGTAAAACAGAAAGGTGGAATGTTGAGAATGTTTCTACATACGAGAGAACAGAACTCTGTGTGATCGCTCTTGTCTTTATATTGTACAGACAGACTCTACATAAACAAAACAGTCACCCTGACTGGAGTATCACGATATAACGTGCAGCTGAACTTCATCACACGCCTGTTAATAAACCAGAACAGAAGACGCACGCGTGGCGTTCGGACTCACGGAGAAAACGCTGATGTTGGTGTACGTCCTGAGGTTCAGCGCCTCTAACGTGGTACAGTCCTGCGGCGTGAAGCTCCTCGTACATCCGCTCGTCTGATCCTTCAGAAATGCTGAGAGAAACAAACACAACTACAGATTCTCTCCCAGTTTAACCATTTCCTACTCCTGATTTGAAGTCGCCGGTTGCTTCTTTACATCAGCTAGCAGTGAATTTTTACCATGTGTTCCTCCAGTACTCGTGTTGGTGTCTGTGCTGGACAGCAGGGGTCACTCTTGCAGCAGCAATGAGGAGAAACATTAGGGTCACCCCCCACAAATGTGCACGCCAGTGCCTATGTGGTAGCACCGGTGCATGTGAGGGTGATGGATCTGTTAGATGTTGATCTGATGGAGGTTCCTCGCCGTTCACATGTTAAATGCAGCAGATCTGATCACCATAAAGACCCGAGGGACTTTGATAAGGACCAGACCGTTACGGCCAGACGACAGTGGTTCGAGGAGGGATGAGCCACAAACCACAGACAGGTTTTTGGGTGGTCTGGGTTTGGCGTCTGGTACAGACCAACGAGACATTTTCATGACATTTTTAAACAGAAGATGCAGGAGGGTCAGGAGGATGTGCTGGGATTACCTGCAGGGTTTGTATCTAAGCAGTTTGCCGTCCCAGCCGATGCTGGAAGCTTGAAGAAAGCAACCTGATCATCTTCAGCCCTCGTCCAGATGAGGTCTCCATACTGAAAATAAACACAGCACTCATTATGTGTTTGCTCAACATGTTCTCTATTCATTTGATTGTGTACTCGCTTCCAAATCTTATTTATTTCATAACTACGGCCACAACTAGCATGCAAACAAAGCTGCTCCTCCTGTTGGCCAAATCTAGTCGTACCCAATTCCCCAGATGTATCTCCTCTACTGCTGCAGACTCTCATCCTGACTGCAATTGCCAACCGCTTCTTTTCACCCGCATGGCAGGTTCATCATGTACAGTCACGCATTGCTCTCCGTTATTCCCAGTCTCTGTGCAGTACCTCGAACAGCCAGCAGAGGCCACAATCACAGCAGTGAAGAGGAAACCAAACGCCCCACCCACCCGGCAGACGTTATCTAATCGTGTCTGTGAGATTTAAACTCAAAAGCTTGAGATGTCAGGACACAGACTCATATTTGAACAGGATAAATTGACATTTTAATGTAAAAAAAAAAAAATTAATGTTTATTATGTGCTTGTACCTGCTGTATAGCAACAAAGGGTCTTATAGTCTGGAATTCTGTTCTGTCATCACTTAAATGTTAGTGCACTGATGTAAATAATAGAAAATAAAAATAGAGAAGCTTTACCGAGTATCCTGAGGAATTTCCCTGTACCGGAGATTGTGCGCCGTCATCCCCACTCGATGAGCCGAAGAAGAATCCCACATACTGACTGAAGAGACTGTCGAAATTCGCCTCGGTGGGGATTGTTGGAGTGTCAAAAGACATTCCTTTATTATCTGTAACAAACACAAACGTGCAGTCATATAGGGGTGCGATTACATATTCACAGAGCTCTACACGGCTGAATGTGGAGCTGATGTACGTACAGTTAGCAGACTGGACACAGAGGAGGTCAGGGTTGGTCTCGGGCTGGACAGACGTCCACACTTGGGATAACCCGTCTGCGGTTTGGGTGAGTGTGTAGACGGCTGCATCCTGGCTGCACAGTTTAGGGTCGCCACTGACAACACACAACATACGGGTCAGCGTTAGAAGGTCATACAGTGGTCCACTGTGTGCCTGATCATGACCTTAACAAAACAGTGGACGTTGGCACCTCACCGCAGCAATAACAGCCTCCACTCCTCTGGGAAGGCTTTCCAGATGCTTTCCAGCCCTTTCGGTCAAAAGAACATTTGTGAGGTCCGACATTAATGTTGGACAAGAAGGCCTGACTCGCAGTCAGTGTTCCAATTCATACCCCAGGTGTTTAATGGGGTTGTGGTCAGACCACTAAAGTTCCTCCCTACCAAACTCATCCTACCATGTCTTTATGGACATGCGGGCGGCACGGTGGCTCAGTGGGTAGCACTGTCGCCTCACAGCGAGAAGGTCCTGGGTTCCATTCCCAGATGGGGCGGTCCGGGTCCTTTCTGTGTGGAATTTGCATGTTCTCCCCATGTCCGGGTGCGTTTACTCCGGGTGCTCTGGTTTCCTCCCACAGTCCAAAGACGTGCAAGTGAGGTGAATCGGAGACACTAAATTATAATAAATGTGTTTAATAAATGACTGTGTTTGATATAACCTTGTGAACTGATGAATCTTGGGTAATGAGTAACTACAGTTCCTGTCATAAATGTAACCAAAGTGTAAAACATGACGTTAAAACCCAAATAAAGAAATAAACTTTATTAAAAAATACTGTTTCTATATACACTATATGGCCAAAAGTATTTGGACGCCTGACCATGAGCTTGTTGGGCATCCCATACATTTTATTTACATTTTAAAGCAGAAATATGCTTGGGTGGCACAGACATGATTGGCTATGCCTGGGTGTTCCTGCCCTGCACCCAGTGTTTCCTGGTGGAACCGGACCAGCTGCGACCCTGACCAGAATAAGGAATAAGGCGGCTGATGAAAATGGTGAGTCTGGTTTCCTTGGAATTAATGGGTGCAAGGCAATAACACCTCGTCCAGGACACCAATCCATTTCGGTTCCTCAGCAACCCCTCTTCCTCCCCAGACATAACCAATCATGACCGAGTGATAGCACCGCTGGGGAATCAAACCCTGGGTGTGGGGGTGTTTGATGGTGAGAACTTACGTGACTTTCTGTACTGAGCAGTGGGTGAAGAGAGCCACCTCCTGAGTACAGTCTGGATCACAGCAGCAGTTGATATCACACTCTTCTCTCTGTACGTTACACGGACACACCGCCGAGACTGAAACACACACACGTCGTTACCAGTCGGAGTGTGGTCCTGCTCACCGGGGTGTCGCGTCAAATAATCCATCACTAAATCATCATCATCATCAACACAAATACATCAGCAATGATGCTTCTAGTAACACGAAATTAACTGTACGTGGTTTTCAGTTCCAGAATGTGTCAGGACGTCATTTATAACGAAACGCGGGCCCTGGCACAAAGACGTGCAAGTACCGTTCCTGTCATGAATGGAAGTGTGTAAAACACGACGCTAAAATAAATAATAAATAAATAATAAATAATAAAAGGCTTCTCAAGCCTGAGCTCGAGAGGCAGTTTGCATTTCCTCTGTGTCCACATGGGTTTCCTACAGGTGCTCCGGTTTCCTCTCACAGTCCAAAGACATGCAGTCAGGACAACTGGAGATACAAAATTGCAAGAAGGGTTTGCTTCCTGGAGATGCCAGGGTCCTTTCTGTAAGGGGTTTTGCATGTTCTCCCCGTGTCCGTGTGGGTTTCCTCCGGGAGCTGCAGTCAGGTTAATTGAAGACGTGTGTGTGTGTGTGTGTGTGTGTGTAAATCAGACCCACAGTGACCCTGACCAGGACAAAAATGTATATTTTCCCTACATCTGCCTGGCTACATCTGACTTCTCCCACCCAACAAAAATATGCAGAGGGTGGATTGGCTGCTCTAAATTGCCCTGGTGGTGCCTCACAGCAAGAAGGTCCTGAGTTTGATCCCCAGGTGGAGCCATCTGGGTCCTTTCTGTAAGAGTTTTGCATGTTCTCCCTGTGTCCGTATGAGTTTCTTTCAGGTGCTCCGGTTTCCTCTCACAGTACAAAGACGTGCAGTCAGGATACCTGAAGATAAGTGTGTTAGTGTGTGTGTGTGTGTGTGTGTGTGTGAATCGGACCCACAGTGACCCTGACCAGGACAAAGTGAACGAATGAATATTTTCCCTATATCTGCCTGGCTACATCTGACCAAAATATGCAGAAGGTGGATTGGCTGCTCTAAATTGCCTCAGTGTTATGCACCGGCGGCGATACTCAGGGTGATTCCGAGTGGCACCAGACTCACCGCGACCATGACCAGAACCACTTGTGAGTTTGGACTGATTTACCTTGATTGAGAGTTTGGGGTAATGAACCAGACAGGGGTAAGGGCAGAGAGGAGACACTGATCCGCTCTGATTTTGGGCTTGCTGTGATGAATCCAGATGTTCCAGGTGTTTCTGGTGCAGCTGTGGTGAACGCTGATGCCTCGGTTGCTTCAGTCCTGGCTGCGGTGAACCCGGAGCTCTGTGGCTGATCTGAACCGGGTGATAAACTCTGGGTTTCTGTGTGTTCCGTTAAACTGAGCGCTTTATCCAGCTCAGATGTTTCTTTAGACACGATGTGTGTGATGTTCTCCTGACCTGAACCCACAATCTTCTTCATATCACACAGAACAGCTCCAACACACACCAGCAGAAGAACACAGGAACACAGGAACACCGCCATGCTTAGTAACCGACGCGTCTCCAGGAAGGATTCTGGGTAAAGCATCAGGGCTGTGTTACAAACCGAGCTCGAGTGTACACGAAGTGCACTAGATAGGCTGTGTATAAAAAAACAAGGTTCAACCAAGGTTACACTTGTAAGTCAGTGGCTCTAATGTATGATTCTAATGAGCGCTCATAAATGCTGCGTATTAATTACATTCATTACTGAGATTTACATTTGCTGCATTTAGCAGAAGCTTTTTATCCAAAGTGACTTACGGTCATGACTGAACAGGATTTTTCAAAAAAGACCTGGAATGCTGATTCATCTGACCACAATACACGTTTCCACTGTGTGATGGTCCATCCTAGATGCCACCGAGCCCAGAGAAGTCGACGCCGCTTCTGGACATGGTTAACACAAGACTTCTTTGTTGCACAGTAAAGTGTTAAGCATCATTTGTGCAGTAACTCTGTATTGTAGAGCTTAATAAAGGTTTGATAAACTAATCCCTCACCCATGTGGTTATATCAGCTAGTGTTGAGTGGAGGTTCTTGATGCCGTCTGAGGGATGGAAGATCACGAGCGTTCAGATTAAGCTCGCACCCTCGACCTTTACACACTGAAATTCCTCCTGATTCCTTGAATGGTTTAATGATATTCTGCACTGGAGAGGAAGAACATGCAAATCCCTTCCAATCTTTCTTTGAGGTTCATTGTTTTTAATCATTTCAATCATTTTCTCACACATTTGCGGACGAACTGGATCCTCTGATCATCTTTACTCATCAGAGACTCTCAGCCTTTCCTGGATGCTGCTTTTGTACCAAACCATGATCACAATCACCTGTTTAACATCACATCATTATTTAGTGTTTTCACCTCATTACTCGCCCTAAATTGCCTCTGTTCCAACTTTTTTTGGAATGTGTTGCAGGTCTGAAATGCAGGAATGGATGTTTATTAATAAATGAAATGAAGTTGAGCAGATAAAAGATGAAATTTCTCAGGTTCATCCTGTCTGCCATCAAATAAAAGTCAAAGTAAATGTGAGGAACTCTGTGTTTGTATTTTATTTGCATTTTCCATACTGTCCCAACTTTTTCTGATTTGGGGTTGTGGATACTTACTTTATCCTGAAGGTAATGATTGGCCTCCAGTAGCTGAACAAGAAGAAAAGAAAGCAGAAGAACCGATACAAATGTACAATGTGCATGTGCACAATATATGGTGTGCAAATAAATGCAAAAAGATGTGCAATTTGTGGGTATGTGGCATGAAATACAACTAAAATAATAACAGCAGGATTCTTGTTAACAATATATACAAATATATGTATGATAATCAAGAAAAGTTATGTTTAATCTAATCTAGGACTTAAAGGGAACATTAAGTGATGCGGATCTAACATTATTTCATAGATAACTTTACAGTAAACCTTACTATAGGATCCAGTATACCTAACTACACAGTATGTTACTTTACTATACTCTACGATATACTTTATACTGGGCGGCACGGTGGCTCGGCGGGTAGCACTGTCGCCTCACAGCAGGAGCGTCCTGTGTTTGATCCCCAGGTGGGGCAGTCCGGGTGGACTGTGTGGAGTTTGCATGTTCTCCCCATGTCTGCGTGGGTTTCCTCCGGGCGCTCCGGTTTCCTCCCACAGTCCAAAGACGTGCAAGTGAGGTGAACTGGAGACACTAAATTGTCCATGACTGTGTTTGATATAACCTTGTGAACTGATGGACCGTTCCTGTCATGAATGTAACCAAAGTGTAAAACATGACGTTAAAATCCTAATAAACAAACAAACAATTACTTTACTATTCTTCACAGTATATGTTACTATACAGTATACTACAATATACTCTACCATACACTGTTCTACACTATATTACAATTGGAATACAACTAAAAACTTAAAATAATAACAGCAGGAGTAGTATATATATATATATTCTTATTAACTATATGTACAAATATATGTATTATTCATACACATTATGATAATCAAGAGAAGTTGAGTCTAATCTAAGTGATTCGGATCCGATTCCGAATCTGATTCTGAATCTTTTGAATCAAGACCTGCCTGAGATCCCCGTTTCCACTCCTCCGTGACGTCAGAGAGAGACACGTGACCACACGCCCCGTAGTTCTGTATTGTGTTGCTCTCCGTGGATGAGCCGGTTGCAGCGTGTGTGTGTGTGTGTGTGAGTGAGTGTGTGTAGCGTGGAGCGTGTGTGTGTGTAAACGTGAGTGAGTGTGTGAGTGGATGCATGGTAAACAGCGTGAGGAATAATGATGGAGGAACCGTGTGGAGGAGTTCTGTCCGTTAAATCCACTAAAACATAAAAAGCGCTCGTTTACTCTCCAGCTGCGGCTCTGCGCGGAACCACGAGGTCCCGACCGGTCCGGTACAGTCGGTCTGATCGAGTCCAGTTGATCTGACCGGGTCCAGTTGGTCTGACCGGGTACAGTCGGTCTGATCGAGTCCAGTTGATCTGACCGGGTCCAGCTGATCTGATCCGCTACAGTCGGTCTGATCGGGTACAGTCGGGCTGACCGGGTCCAGCTGATCTGACCGGGTACAGTTCAGTCGGTCTGATCGGGAACAGTCGGTCCGATCCGGTAGAGTCGGGCTGACCGGGTCCAGCTGATCTGATCGGTTACAGTCGGTCTGATCGGGAACAGTCGGTCTGATCGGGAACAGTTGATCTGATCCGGTACAGTCGGTCTGATCGGGAACAGTTGATCTGATCCGGTACAGTCGGTCTGATCGGGAACAGTCGGTCTGATCCGGTAGAGTCGGGCTGACCGGGTCCAGCTGATCTGATCGGTTACAGTCGGTCTGATCGGGAACAGTCCCGATCGGGAACAGTTGATCTGATCGGGAACAGTTGATCTGATCCGGTACAGTCGGGCTGACGGGGTACAGCTGATCTGACCTGGTACAGTTCAGTCGGTCTGATCGGGTCCAGTTGGTTACAGTCGGTGGAATGCTGTCGGTACTGTCGTACAGTCGGATCGTAGCTCGAGCGGTGCTGGGCGGACTGTCTCAGACCGATAACCGCGATTATAAACTCATCACCGCGACCTGCGGATTCGGGAAGGATTTCCGTAAAGGAATACTGAAGAAAGGGACGAGCTACGGGGACGATGCGTGTTTCACCGCCAGACACCGAACCGCCGACGTTCTCGGTACAGTTTACTATACTTTATACTGTACAGTATACTTTACAGCATTCATTACTATAATCTACAGTACTTTACGCTATACTATACAGTATACCTTACTATACAGTGTGCTTTACTATACTTTACATCATGTTACTATACAGTTATTTGTTAATTGATCTAAGGGGATCTATAAAACAGTAATACGGTACATTTCTATACAGATAACTTTACAGTAAACCTTACTATACTCTCCAGTATACCTTATTATACAGCACATTACTTTACACTATACTTTACTCTACAGTATACAATCTGTACAGTATACTACAAGTTACAGTATATGTTACTACAGAGTATACTGCAATTACAGTATACATTATACTATACTGTGCACTGCTCTGCACTATTTTACAACATACTTTATTATACTACAATATACTTTACTATACAGTGTACTATAGCCTAAAGTACTCTATACTACAACTCACTTTATTATGCTACAGTATTCATTACTCTACAGTACCTGGCACTATATTTCAGTATACTTTACTGTGCAGTGTTTTACCCTATATCACACTATAGTATACTTACTAAACAGTACTCTACACTGTATTACACTATACTTTTTTATACTAGAGTATTTTTTCCAATACGTTACAGTACCATACACTAGTACACTGTATTATATTACAGTATACATTACTGGGTGAAATGCAGAAACACCCGAACAGGACGCTAGTCCATCATGGGGATTCGAACCCTAGAACCCAGTGGTATTGGCCAAACGTCATTTGCCACTACCTCACCCGAGCACCCTTACACTATATTACAATAGTCTTAATTATACCACTACACTTTACCATACTCTATAGTATTATACACTAGAGTACAATATACTTTATTATACTATACACTACACTATATTACAATACCCTTCAGTATTTTTTTTATTTTACTACATTTTTCTTTACTTATCCACAGCATGCTTCATTATACTACGGTACACTTTGTCCTACCAGTAGTAGTCACCCCCCCCCCCAGTCTAGTCATATCCAATTCCCTGGTTGTGTCTCCTCTACTGCTGCAGACCCCGACACAACACAAATATCCCTCGCAACAGACACAGTATATTTTAGTGGCTCCCAAACCCCAGGGGTCTGGAGTTTAATGTGGCAGCAGAATGTTGCACAGATTCAAGTCATTTTTAAAACTCAATTTATTATTATTGGGTAAATTATATTAAAATGTTTATAAATTATTTTCTTTGTTGGACTGAATTTAACTACTAGACAATTTATAACTTAATACTTAAAAATCCGCCTGCAAGGTGATGCGCTGACTGT
This sequence comes from Trichomycterus rosablanca, assembly GCF_030014385.1. Lineage (NCBI taxonomy): Eukaryota > Metazoa > Chordata > Actinopteri > Siluriformes > Trichomycteridae > Trichomycterus > Trichomycterus rosablanca. Next base: position 1,715,027 of record NC_086005.1, read on the forward strand.
AATAATGGGGAATTGTACATGTTCTCCTTATGTCTCCTCTGAGTAGTGAAAATACTCTTTAAGGGCATTTCTTACAGTATATGTATGTCCATGGTCCTGAAAATACCATGTCTTATATTACCAGGGAGTGGAAATACTGCAGTATTTGGTGTATTGTGTGTAGTAAACACCCATCTCATCACTTTCTTTATTATCTGAATGGATTTGATGTGTTTTAAGTGCACTGTTTCTGATTATAATAAATATGATACATCTTGTTTATATTTTCTAACAGACCAACATTACTTATTAGTACTATTTTTTCTAACCATTGCCAGTTTGTTTGGAGATGATATGTTATATATTAGATGTTAGTGTATATTAATTATATGATAGTATGTTATATATTAGATGTTATTATATATTAATTATATGGTGGTATAAATGCACCAGTTTATTTGGAGATGGTGTGTTATATATTAGATGTTATTATATATGAATTATAAGATGATATGTGATATATTATATGTTATTATATATTAATTATATGATGGTATAAATGCACCAGCTTCCCTGTCTGTGATCTGAACGACCTTCATGTCTCAGTAACACTGATTACACTGAATACACTGAATGAAAAAAAGCCTTTACAGTAGTGTTAATGTTATTATTATGTTAATATTATATGAAATATATGAATTAGCAGTTCTGAAGGTTTGTATAGAGAACTGCTGTGACCTTTTACCTACATACGCAGACGCACGAGCACTAACTCTATCATAACCGCTATAGACACGATTTATATTACTATTCATTATTATTGTTATTTATGATCATTTTAATGTCTGCTCTGTGATAAATGAGCGTATTTTCGCGTTTGTATTTATTTTAATGATTGTTTTTAAAGGTCAGGGCGGTTGCGTATGGGCGCCGCCATATTGGATCTACCAGGAATGCGCAACAAAAACAATAATAATAATATTAATAATAATAATACAACTTTAAAAATAACGCAGTAAATATGTCGGATCCATATGATTTGACGCATACTGGAGCAGTTAATTGATGTATGAAGGTATAAAACATGATGCATCGGAGCTTCAGTCACAAAGACGCGTGTGGTACATGACGCGCATGCGCACTTACGCACACCAGATAAACCCGTTATTAAGTCCTTAAATATTTATTTAATGTTTTTATTTAATTTTACTGAAATATTTTGTAAAATCATCAACAAACTGAGTTAAATATAAAATGATACAATAGTTCAATAGCAAGTACGACAAATAAATAAACCACCTCCTTGTTTCTGCACTCACTGTCCATGTTATCAGCTCCACTTATCATATAAAAGCACTTTGTAGTTCTACAATTACTGACTGTAGTCCATCTGTTTCTCTACATACTTTTTTAACCTGCTTTCACCCTGTTCTTCAATGGTCAGGACCCCCACAGAGTAGGTATTATTTAGGTGGTGGATCATTCTCAGCACTGCAGTGACACTGACATGGTGGTGGTGTGTTAGTGTGTGTTGTGCTGGTATGAGTGGATCAGACACAGCAGTGCTGCTGGAGTTTTAAATACCGTGTCCACTCACTGTCCACTCTATTAGACACTCGTACCTAGTCGGTCCACCTTGTAGATGTAAAGTCAGAGACGATCGCTCATCTATTGCTGCTGTTTGAGTCGCTCATCTTCTAGACCTTCATCAGTGGTCACAGGACGCTGCCCATGGGGCACTGTTGGCTGGATGTTTTTTTGGTTGGTGGATGATTCTCAGTCCAGCAGTGACAGTGAGGTGTTTAAAAACTCCAGCAGCGCTGCTGTGTCTGATCCACTCATACCAGCACATCACACACTAACACACCAGCACCATGTCAGTGTCACTGCAGTGCTGAGAATCATCCACCACCTAAATAATACCTGCTCTGTGGGGGTCCTGTGGGGGTCCTGACCACTGAAGAACAGGGTGAAAGCAGCTCAAAGTGCTTCTATATGGTAAGTGGAGCTGATAAAATGGACAGTGAGTGTAGAAACAAGGAGGTGGTTTTAATGTTATGTACTCCTCCCACCTGTCCAAGATCACTCGTAGTTCTCTGGACAAATGTCCATCAGCTCTTTTAGACCAGAACAACTCTGGATCTTGAACTGATTTCATTCAGCCTTTTTAAAACCTTGGTGCTGATCAGAGAATATGACGCATTTGCACCAGTTTTGATTGGAACCAGAGATGCGTCATCATCAGGGAATGTTGTACAGCGTACAACACAAGTAGTGAAAACAACTCAATCCTACTGTTCTTCAGCTCCAGTTGAGAATAAACATTCCTAGTTTGGAACTGGATCTAAACCAGTTCCATGTTGGCCGAAAAGGGCTTCAAGTGCTCTGTTATTTATGGTGGAACGTCCTTCTGTCTTGATACCCTCCAATAAGCCATTTCTGTAGGTGCTACCAAGCTTCTGACTTCTAACTGGTGGCATTTTCACCCATTCTTCTCCTGCCGAAGCTTCCAGCTCATCGAGGTTTGATGGCTTTTATGTGGTGACTTCTTTTTTTAAAATCCCACCAGAGATTGTCAATGGGATTCAAACTCCATAGAAGCGTGTCCCAGAACCCTGCAGGATTATTCAAATTCGACCCTTCCTGTGCTTCTTGATTGAGAGTGGCATCTGGTGTAAAGGTTCTCAGTTCTTAAGTGACCTTTTTATGGTTGGCACTAACACAGTTGACCCAGTTGTGGTCAGGTCATCCTGTTAGTCCTTTGTGAGGTTTTTTCTTTGTTATCCTGATCCCTCCCTGTCAGGCAGGTTTACAGCTGCGCCAAATCTTTGGCCAACAGGTGGTACGGGGGTGGTAGTCTGCTGCACCTCATTAAGTGTTTATTTGCTCCAGGTGGAAGTCCCTCACAGAGCTTCTGGCTTCTCTTTCCTCCAGGTCTGAAACCGTGATTCTGGGCTTGTTCCGGTCCGGTCCAGTCCGTTTTTTCACCGGCGCCAATGCCGGCATTCTTTATCTTCATTCCAGGGAACTCAATCAGTGTGGCAGCATTTATTTCCTCCTGGATGTGCGGTTGAGCTCCGGAGATGCCGTGACAGATCTCTTATGAACAACCCGGTTCTCTGGGAGGAAACCAGAGTACCAGGACGAGACCCAACAACCCGCTGTCCCAGGAAACTTAAAGCTACCTGTCCGACCTGTGCTTTTATTTCTCATGTCCACTTGTCGTTACCAAACACGTTTTATATCCACTGTGTGTGTGTGTGAGTGTGACTAAAACTCAGTGTACACTGTGTAATTGTTTGTGTATGGTGTGTAATTGTGTAGTGTTTGTGTACACTGTGTAATTGTTTGTGTATTGTGTGTAATTGTGTGTGTAATTGTGTAGTGTTTGTGTGTGTGTGTGTAATTGTGTAGTGTGTGTGTGTGTGTGTAATTGTGTAGTGTTTGTGTGTGTGTGTAATTGTGTAGTGTTTGTGTGTGTGTGTAATTGTGTAGTGTTTGTGTGTGTGTAAATGTGTAGTGTTTGTGTGTGTGTGTGTGTGTAAATGTGTAGTGTGTGTGTGTGTGTGTGTGTAATTGTGTAGTGTTTGTGTGTGTAAATGTGTAGTGTTTGTGTGTGTGTGTGTAATTGTGTAGTGTGTGTAATTGTGTAGTGTTTGTGTGTGTGTGTAATTGTGTAGTGTTTGTGTGTGTGTGTAAATGTGTAGTGTTTGTGTGTGTGTGTGTGTGTGTAAATGTGTAGTGTGTGTGTGTGTGTAATTGTGTAGTGTTTGTGTGTGTGTGTAATTGTGTAGTGTTTGTGTGTGTGTGTAATTGTGTAGTGTTTGTGTGTGTGTGTGTGTGTGTGTGTGTGTGTGTGATTGTGTAGTGTTTGTGTACACCTGCTCTCCCTGGAAACTTCCGCGCTAGGACATGCCGTCGCGTCTCTCGTGTGTTTGTTTGAGTTGGATACCTCGACTCTCGTGTCCTGTGTGTGTGTGTGTGCGTGTGTGTGTTTGCGGAAACAGCGGTCTGAGTCCTTGTATGGTCCTCTCTAAGGAATCTAGCGTGTGTGTGTGTGTGTGTGTTAGAGATCGATGCTGCTAGTTCATGATTATAATGCATCATGCTCAGCTATCCTGCTTTACAGGCATTACTGTGCTGTTCATACACACACACACACACACACACACACACATAAATCCACACACACTTGCACATATACATACATACACTAACACACTTAGACTCTGACACACAATCATACTTACACACACACACAGACACACACACTCACAAACTTAATTGCACACATGCATACACACACACTGTGACATAATTAGTCACACATATATACTCATATGAACATACACACACACTCAAACTTACATGCACACACACTCACTCACACACACGCGTGCACACACACACACACAGCCAACACAGTCTTGTTCCCTGGTTTCGATTCCCAAGGGGGAGCTGTTCAGGTCCTTTCTGTGTGGAGTTTGCATGTTCTCCCTGTGTCTGTGTGGGTTTCCTCCGGGAGCTCCGGTTTCCTCCCACAGTCCAAAGACGTGCACGTGAGGTGAATTGGAGATACAAAATTGTCCATGACTGTGTTTGATATTAAACTTGTGTAACCAGTAACTACCTGTCCTGTTCTTTAATATTTGTGAAGCACAGGATAGCCAGGCGTCTGTTTTTAATCCCTCTCAGATGTAAACATCACTGAATGAACATTTCCAGCCTGGCTGACAGATTTTTAAGACGCCCCTGTCCAAACTTGTTTGGAATGTTCTGCCGACTTCTAGTTAGGAACTTGTGTATATTGGGTTACTGGAAGAAAAAAAGGGCACCTGGATTAAAAACGGTGCCAGATCAGGTACGCAGACCAGAGTGATCCACTCTGGCATCTTCAATCAGTTCAGCTCTTCCAAACATGACTGTCTTATTCAAATAATTAATTGGTTCTTCTCATAATGTGTCCAAAACAAGGTACTGGACTATTAACCTTCAATTGTTTGAGCTGTACAAGGTCACTACTCTAGACCATGAAGGCCCTGATGGCTTCGCATGTGTTGGAAGCCATCAGGTATCATGTGTCGCTCTTGTAGTGGTTCAGGGTCTGGTGGTACCACAGACCTCCTACAGTCTCCAAAAAGACCGCCATGCTAAGAGCAGCAGGTACTTTCATTAGCTCAGGTTGTGTCATTTGCTTGCTTGGGTGCTGCCGGCCTCATCGGGGGCTCTACAGACCCAACTGGCTGTGTCTGAGGGAGGAGGGGTCAGGTGGGGTTTTGCCTTTTTGCCGCTATAACACAAAGATGTAGCTCAGTAGGTAAGAACCTGGACTAGTAATTAGAAGGTCGCTGGTTCAAGCCCCACCACTGCCAAGCTACCACTGTTGGGACCCTGGGCAAGAACCAATCCGTTGGTTGGAAAAGACAGTCATGTTTTGAGAGTTGAAGGTAAAAGAGGAAGAGGACAGCCAACAACAAGATGGATGGAAACAATTAGAGGAACAACGCACCAGCCATTAAAAAGCTTGAAGACCCCTGAGCAAACTGTTTGGATTGTGTTTGGTCACTGTTATAAGTCACTTTGGCGCTGCTGCTCTGCAGGATTTTTATTCGTGTGGATTTAATTTGTGATGTTTAACTTTCCTCGATTCCGTTTACATTTTCATTTCGGTTCCTTCCTGGACGTCTGTTCCTTTGTTTGAAGACGGCTTGAATGATGAACGATGGTGTGATGTGATTTATTAGTGTCTCGTTCTGGGCTTAATTTAGAAGAGTGTGTGTGTGTGAAACGGTGGGATTTACGAGGTTAAATGGAAATAATTCTGTCACGATTCACACACAATCAGATCAGTCCGGTCAGGATTAGCATTACAAAGCTCCGCCATATGCTCGCTGTGTGTGTGTGTGTGTGTGTGTGTGTGTGATTTGCATTATGTTGTGAGTAGCAGCTTCACACTTCACTTCTCAGAGGTCTGGAGTGAGTGGAGGCGTCTCCAGTGTTTTGATTTCGTCCATACTGAGACCTGTTGTGTAAATAAACACTGTAGAGGAAGTCCGGAGAGCCTCCTCACAGCTCGAGTGCATTCGGCCACTGTCTGACCGGTGTTGTTGTACAGCAGCGTGGGTCCCGGAGATCTGGGTTCGATCCTTGCTTCTGATCACTGTGTCTGTCAGTTTGGCTTCATAATATTAAAGGAAATTATAATTTTTTTAATTAAGTGCGTGTTTTACTTCTGCATGACGTCCATTCTGGCCGAGAAGGGTCGCAGACTAGCACACGTACCCTCCAACACGTCTACAATAGTGACCTCATACAACTCAAACAATTGAAGGTTGAGAGTCTTGCTCAGGGGCCCAACAGTAGCAGCTTGGCAGTGTTGCTTAAACCAGCAACCTTCTGAATACTAGTCCAGGATTTCTTATCCACTGAGCTACCACTGCCCTGTAAGGCGCGTCCACTCATATGCTTCAGACATTGCCAGTTGGGTCTGTAGAGCCATCTTTTTTCCAAAGCGACTTACATTACAATTACAGTATACAGTCTGAGCAATTGAGGGTTAAGGGCCTTGCTCAAGGGCCCAACAGCAGCAACCTGGCAGTGGTGGGGCTTGAATTAGCGACTTTCTGATTAATAGTGCAGTACCTTAACCACTAGGCTACGGCTTGCTCTTAGCATGGCGGTCTTTTTGGAAGGGCTGCAGGCTGATACCCTCCTCTGATACCCACCGTACCGTTACCCCGGACAGTAGGAGCCGCTGTAGTAGTGGTCAAGACGGCACATGCCAATCTGAGAGGCCGTCCAGGCTGGTGGTACCACCGAGGCTTGGATCTCGAGATTTGGGTGTCAGTGGTGCTGTGCGAGACTTATAGTGACCCATAGTGACCAAACACAATCCAAGCAATGGAGGGTTTGCTCAGGGGTCCAACAGTGGCTCCTCGTTAATAGTCCAGAACCTTATTTTGGACACATTATGAGAAGAACCGATTCATTGGTCGGAGAAGTTGTAGGTAAAAGAGGAAGAGGACGGCCAACAACAAGATGGACAGACATGACTTTCACCAAACCAACAAGGTCAGATGTAGCTTAGTGGTTAAAGTATTGAACTAGTAATTGAAAGGTCGCTGGTTCAAGCCCCATTACTGCCAGGTTACCACTGTTGGACCCTTGAACAAGGCCCTTAACCCTCAATTGATTAGACTGTATATTCTCACTGTACTGTAAGTCACTTTGAATGAAAAAGGTGCATGATGGGATTATGGAGGAGATTTTCATCCCCCAACGATTTTTTGTGCCTTTTATGTCTCAGATTTATGACCCGGATGAATCTCATGGCTGTATTCTTTGATGTTTTTATGGTAGACGTGCTAATGCAGCGTAAAATAAAACAGCATTGATTATAGCGGCATTTCCGCTCATCATAGCAGAGCCGATGGAACCACTTCAGCGTTCTGATGGTCTGGAGGAGCCTCCTGTCCTCACCGCTCTCTATTTCTGACTCCCTGTAGGTGTGGCGGACGGAGTGGGCGGATGGCGAGATTACGGCGTCGACCCGTCCCAGTTTTCGGAGACCCTGATGAGGACGTGCGAGTGGCTGGTGAAGGAGGGGCGCTTCACCCCCAGCAACCCGGTGGGCATCCTCACCTCGGCTTACTACGAGCTGCTGCAGAACAAAGTTCCTCTGCTGGGTAAGATGATGTGGTGATTTATTTACTTTTAATGGTTGTACTGTCAGGATCAGGTCTGACCGTTCTGTATCTGCCAATGTACCTGCTGCATGACGTCTCTGTTCTTTGTACTGTGGTTTCCACGAGCTGTTTGGAACATTCCTTTAAGATTTTGGTGGCCTCGCAAGACTAAATCTGCATTAGCGATTAGATGGCAGGTTCCACATTTTAAATATAAGGCACGTTGGCTTTTTATGTGGGTGTGGTTATGGGTCACATGACCAGTTGCTCCAAATTCCAGTCGAATTCTATCTCTGCATTTTTCCTTTTTTAACCCTCAATCTAGTCGTATCCAATTCCCTAGTTCTATGTCCTGTACTGTTAGCTGAAAGGGGACCAGTACGAATCCACACAGAATCCAAGAGTTGGGAAGTCAACCATCAACTGACTGGTTCTGTTTTTAATTAGGTTCGGAATATTGAATTAAAACTGAATCAAGAATCACTTCCATCCTAACTTAAAAACACACACACACACACACACACAGTTTGGAGGTCTACGAACCACAAAAGAACATAATCTTCTTGCTGTTTTTCAATCCTCGGGCTAAGATGATCCAGCCAACACTGACTCACTCATACACACACACACACGCTCGTCTCCTATAAAAATTAGGAAAATGTGCAGAATGAGTCACTGTGTGTGTGTGTGTGTGTGTGTGTGTGTGTGTGGCATTCCTTCCATTTCCATCTCACACAAAACCAAACTCTGTGAGTCACACACACACACACACACACAGTTTGGAGGTCTACGAACCACAAAAGAACATAATCTTCTTGCTGTTTTTCAATCCTCGGGCTAAGATGATCCAGCCAACACTGACTCACTCATACACACACACACGCTCGTCTCCTATAAAAATTAGGAAAATGTGCAGAATGAGTCACTGTGTGTGTGTGTGTGTGTGTGTGTGTGTGGCATTCCTTCCATTTCCATCTCACACAAAACCAAACTCTGTGAGTCACACACACACACACACACACACGATGCGGCGTCAGTGACTCATGTGAAGGTCGCTGGTGATGATAACCCTGTTCTTCTCTTCTTTCCGCTCCTTGATCTCGCTGCTTCGATCTCTCGGTGCTTCAGCTCATTTGGTTCCAACCCTCCAGTCTCACGCCTCCTCGAGCACTTCTTTTTACCAGACAGGGACAGATTCCTACAGCATATTATGAAATGTGTAGGAGTGACACACTGCGCTCTCTGGATTCCTGTACATCGTTTACGCCTGTATCCAAAGTGAGTTACAGTACTGTGACAGAATACAGTCTAAGCGAGGGTCCAACCTGGCAGTGGTGGGGCTTGAACCAGTAACCTTCTGATTACTAGTCCAGTACCTTAATTGCTTCAGTGCCTTGACCAGACAGGACGGGACTGTTCTCCTGTAAATAATGAGTTGTGGCGGGTCTGATTCCACCGGTGAAACACTAGACGCACGGCAGGAACACCCTGGACAGGACGCCAATCCATCACAGGGGCTTTGGCATACACTGTATGGACAAAAGTATTGGGACGCCCCTGTTAATGATAGAATTCGTGTGTTTCAGCCACAACAGTTACTAACAGGTGAAATAAATCACTTATATAGAGGAAATTATATGCGTCCAATTTTGCAGCAACAGTTTAGGGAAGGTCCTTGTTCCAGCTCGGTATAAAAAAGCTCGAGTGTCCTGCACAGAGCCCTGATCTCAGCCCCACTCAACAGCTCTGGGATGAACTGGAACACCAACTGTGACTTTCTTGACCAAGCCATACAATCACTGTCAGCTCCTAACTGAACAGGCACAAATTCCCATACACAGACATACCTCAAACTCTTATAAGAAGTTTCTCAGAAGGGCGGCTGCTGTTCTAGCCGAAAAGATCACATAAAGGTCACTTTATTTTAAGTCCATGTGTTTTAAAACGGGACGTCAGGCGTCCAAATACTTTTGGCCATAGAGAAATGAACTGCTGCCCTGTAAGAACCGGAGCAGCACCAGGGTGTTGTTTTGCTCCTCTTTATTTTGGGAAGGCTCAGCGAGTATGCGGCATGCCGGCTTTGAGGTCAGTGGGTGACCTGTACTGACTGCTGACCTTGGGTATGAGTGTGTGTGTGTGTGTGTGTGTGTGTGTGTGTGGTGACTCTGTTTTGAGATATCAGCAGCTCTGTTTTACACGAGACTCAGGGTCTGTCTGAAAACCTAGTGACCGGCCCTGCTCCCACTGCCTACCTGATCAGCTGCCTCAGTAGAGAGGATTCTAATAACACATGGAGATCATAATCAGAGCATCAATGGCTGTGTGCACAGGGAACAGTCATACTGGAACAGAAATGGACCTTCCCTAAACTGCTGCTATGTATTTTCCTTTCCTATATAATTGATTTATTACACTTAAATTCAGTCATTGGAAGTGGCGTCCCGATACTTCTGACCCTCACCCTGACCTCTCTGTTCCTCTCCTGTCCCCTGCAGGCAGCAGTACGGCGTGTATCGTGGTGCTGGACCGGACGAAGCATCAGATACACACCTGTAACCTTGGCGACTCGGGGTTCCTGGTGGTCCGGGGAGGAGAGGTGGTCCATCGGTCTGACGAGCAGCAGCACTACTTCAACACGCCCTTCCAGCTGTCCATCGTCCCCGCGGAGGCCGAGGGGGCGGTGCTGAGCGACAGGTGGGCGGAGTCTAAACCAGCACGCTTTATCAAAACATTAGAGACGCTTATGGCTGTGTATTAATAATATTCTATGTATTTAGTACAGACTGATGTGGATTGGAACACAGCCATCGATGCTAATGCAGTATATGGACAAAAATATTGGGACGCCCCTTCTGTTTACTGAATTCATGTGTTTCAGTCAGAGCAGTTGCTAACAGGCGTAATAAATCAGTAATATTACGGAAATGATATGCCTTGAACTTTGCAGCAACAGTTTGGGGAAGGTCCTTTCCTGTTCCAGCATGACAAAGCCTGCACAGAGCCCTGACCTCAGCCCCACTCAACAGCTCCGGAATGAACCCGGAACATCAACCGAGACCTGATGGGCACAAATTCCCACAGACAGACCTACTTCAAGGTCTTGTGAGAAGCTTCTCAGAAGTGTGACTGTTGTTCTTGCTGGAAAGGTCACTCAGAGGTCGCTCTGTTTTAATAGTGTTTGTTTTTGAAACAAGACGTCCAGCAAGCGCACGGTCAGGCGTCCGAATACTTTTGGGTGTTTTTGAGCGTTTACATTTTCTGTAAAGGCCAGAGACGGCGCCGTGCGATTCCTGTCCCCTCGCGCCCACTGTCCTGCCAAACCTGAACCGTCCAATCGCAGAACTGGCAGCTGAATGGCAGCCAATCACGTTCCGTTGATTGTGTTTCCCTTTTTTTTCTGCACTCGGTTGAAGAGAGTCGGAACTACTCTGAGCTCCTCGTGTGCTGCTATAATTAATCGGGACCTTTAAATGTTCGGTGTTGAGGGACGTGTCCGATCTAACCTTCTCCCTCAGTGTCATAAGAGACGGGACGTTCCTGCGATTCCTGCGCCGTCCTTTCTAGGAATTTCTCCACTAACGACGACGTTCCAGGAAAAGACGGGACGCCTGCTTATTCCACAGCGTCCTGATTGTGTTTTTTTGTAGCTTATCTGTCTCTCACCTGTAATGGAGGAGGGCCGAGGCTGGCATGAGTTCCCTCCATTCCCTCCGCTTTCTTTCACCCGCCAGTATCACGTGGCATCCGTGATCACTCGCCCCCTGTGCAGGCACTTTGACCAGACGGTATAAAAACAGAGCGACCTTATCAGCTATAACAGCAGCCACTCGTTTGAGAAGCTTCTCGCAAGACTTTGAAAAAGTGTGTCTGTGGGAATTTGTGCCCGTTCAGTAAAAAGATGACAGCATTGGTACGACTGGGCACCAGTGTTGATGTTCCGGTTCATTCCAGAGCTGTTGAGTGGGGCTGAGACGGAAACTGTTTATTCGGGTCTGATTCTGTTCCCTGTAAGTCGGAAAAGCTTCTTAATCTCAGATCGAAGGTCACGTCAAATCGGGACGCGCCTCCTCACCGCCGGTGTCCCGTTTCTGACCCCGCCGTGCCGACGTGAACTCCTGGCGCGTTTCCCCTCTCACATGCCAGCTGGAATTACAGGCCCGTTCAAGTGGAAGAAGATTAGCTCATCGCGCGTTAACCCTGAAACGTCGGTGTATCTCCTGTAGAGCAGAACGGCTCCACACCGGAACGTTCCTGTGGAAATACACCAGCTAATAAATAGAGATTTATTATTAATGATCTGTTTTATTTCTATTTCTGTACCTAAATGAAATAAAAAACAGATTTACGGGAGCTCGGGGGCTGATGGAATATACTCACTGTGCTTGGCAGGACTGTAGGAATCCTGGTGTAAAGAAGCGAGCCGGTTCTAGTCTGTGGTATCACACACGGACAGCGATCGGCTCGTCTGAGGGAGGGAGGGCTGAATGGATTCCTCATAAATGCTGAAGTTACGCCCCTGGTGGTGCACAGAGGCGTTGAATACCAGGGATCAATGCGTGACTCTCTGTGCACGATACGGATCTCCATATGAACCGGTTAAGTCCAGGGGAAAAGAAGCAATCGGTACTGCACATGTGTCGGAGAGGGCGTGTGTTAAGTACGACCCTCCTCGGTCAGGATTGGAGGTCTGCACCCGCAGACTAGAACCTGCTCGCTTCTTTCCACCAGCCAGCGGTGGATTCTCACAGTCACATTTTGTTCGTCCTTTCCTTCCTTTGGCACGACAAATTATGCCTGAGCGACCACTTAGTGTCTGGTGAATGTCATTAAAAATTTTGGACCCCGCCCGTCATGCCCACATGCCTCACAGGTCTATGTTTTAGAAATAGACTTACCGTTCGATCTGGTTCTTTTAAAGAGTTTTGATACGCTGTTCTTTTTACATCTGTTGGTTCGGTGGGTAGCACTGTTACCTCACAGCAAGAAGGTCCTGGGTTCGATTCCCAGGTGAAACGGTCCAAGTCCTTTCTGTGTGGAGTTTGCATGTTCTCCCCGTGTCTGTGTGGGTTTCCTCCGGGAGCTCCGGTTTCCTCCCACAGTCCAAAGACGTGCAAGTGAGGTGAACTGGAGATTTGACTTCTCTTTTCGTTCCTTTTCAGCCCCGAGATGGCGGACAGGTCGTCGTTCGACGTCCAGCTGGGGGACATCATCCTCACGGCCACGGACGGGCTGTTCGACAACATGCCCGACTACATGATCCTGCAGGAGCTCAAGAAGCTCAAGGTAAGTTCGACACACACACACACACACACACACACACACACACACACGTCATGATGTTTCTGATGGTGGTTTCTCATAGTTCACGTGATGAACGTAGCAGATCTGATCAGCATAAAGACCTCAGGTTCAACACGTGCACTACGAGGAACCTCCATCAGCCCGACATCTAACAGACCCTTTGTAACAGCCTCCCACTCACGTCCTCTTTCTTCTCTGTGTCGGTTCCAGAACGCGAACTACGACAGCGTCCAGCAGACGGCGCGCAGCATAGCCGAGCAGGCGCACGAGCTCGCCTACGACCCCAACTACATGTCGCCCTTCGCCCAGTTCGCCTGCGACAACGGCCTGAACGTCAGAGGTGAGAAACGAAAAATAAAACACTGGTCTAAAAGTATGTGGACACCCCTTATTATTATTATTATTATTAGGATCGGGGATTTTCTGCCACACTGTTTGCTTGGCGATGCATAAAATAAGTAATAAAGTAGAGAAATAAAAAATAAATAAACACCATGCTTTTGATGTTGCTGAAGGCTGCAGTTTGGGGAAGGTCCTTTCCTGTTCCAGCATGACTGTGCTGTATATTACAACCCACAGTTTTGGAAAAGGATGTCCAGCATACCAGTAAACCAGACTCTGTATCTCTGTACAACGGCGTTGGCCGGCCAGCAGAGGCCGCCATTTCAGCATTGATGAGAAATCCCTTTGACCGTCTAGTCCAACTGACACAGCCAGTCCTGTCTGTATAGGGGCCCGGCCGGTTGATAGCACAGCTGAAATTTGAACTCTGAGCAGTGCCTGAGTGGTGCTATTGGGTGTCTACATGCAGACATGATTGGCTATGACGGGAAGGGGATGGGGGAGTGGGGTGGGCGGTTTTAGGGTTAGTGTTTTGGCGCTCATCTGGTGCCGTGGTAAATCCCACCTATAATACCTCTGGGATCCAGGGTTCGAATCCCAAGCGGTGCTATCGGCCGGTCAGGTGTCTACATACAGACATGAGTGGCTATGACGGGAAGGGTAGTGCCGTCTTTTTGCCCAGTAATTCTGGGAAAGCCAGAGACCACCGTGACCCTGACCAGGATAAAGCAGTGGTAAACCCTGTGTGTGTTTTGCGTTCTACAACATTCTTGCCATATCAGTAATGGATGGGGAAACTAATTGATCCTGATATTATGCAAATCTAGTGAGTGGAATATGGAGGGAGGGGGGGGCATTTTGAGCACATCTAAATATTGAGGGGTACATGCGCCCCCCCCCCCCCCCCCCCCCCATATATATTGTGCTTATGACCTTTGTCTGACCTTCTTTGTTCTGTGTTCTTCAGGAGGTAAACCCGACGACATCACGGTGCTGCTCTCCATCGTGGCCGAGTACACGGACTGACCGTGACCTTCGCTGCCCTCGGACGGTCACGTACGGCCGCCGCCTAACCCGTCTGACATTCTGTTCTGGTCCCGAGCGCTCGTGCAGGGAGGGTTGGAACGGGTGCCGCGGCGGGGGCGGACGCGCTGATCCTACAGGAGGTTGTTAGTGCGCGTTCCTCGAGGAAGCACAGGATGATACCTCCGCCGTGCGCACATTTCAGACTTCAGAGCTGTACGTTACCTAAGGTGCTTCTAAACCAGGGCGGGGCAGGGGTGGGGGTGGGGGTGGGGGCTTTGGGGGGTCTGGGTTCGATTTAATTTTCTCATCCGTAGCCATTTTCTGAGCTCAGAGGAACAAAAGAGGAAATTTTGGACCTGTTGTTGGGCGTTTCGTTTCAATAATGCTGGTGTGTGTGTGTGTGTGTGTGTGTGCTACAGGATGCGGGGGACTTAGCTCCACCCCTTGGCCGCGCCCTGCTTTGCCGTGGCGACATTCAAAGCGGCCGCGGCTAGTGTACAAACACGCGCGCAGAACAAATGCAAATTTTTTATGGCTGTTCTGCGTGTTTCAGATTCTGTAGTGTACAAAGCGTCCGAGTTAAAAGGAGTCTGAAGTGGCGTGAACGGTTCACCGAGGTGCATTGTGGGTAAATGTTTGCTGGATATTTTCTAGCAGGTTTGAGTATGTGGTCATGTGACTGCGACGGCGGTACAAAATCAAACCGGTTTGGAGGTAATTAAAGAAAAATAAAGGATCTCGAATGGGTTTTGTGTAGAAAGTTCTAGAACCCTAAGTTTTGATCGGTGACTTCTCTGTGCCCATACAAACAGGGCTTGTTTGACTGCATTTATTACAAAGTCACGTGCAGGGCAACACTCACTCACTTTCTTAACCGCTTATCCAATTTGGGTCTGGTGTTTGGGGTTCTGGAGCCTATCCCAGCTTTTCAATAGGCGCAAGGCACACAGTAACTCCCTGGACAGGGCACCAGTCCATCGCAGGGCAGACACACACACACACACCCATTCACCTATAGGGCAATTCAGTGTCTCCAATTAACCTGACTGTATGTTTTTGGACTGTGGGTGGAAACCGGAGTTCCTGGAGGAAACCCACACAGACACGGGGAGAACATGCCCCGCCCTGCCTGGGGATCGAACCCAGGACCTTCCTGCTGTGAGGTGAAATAATATTACAAGAAAAAAGGTGGTGCAGCGGTACATTACCCTGACCCACTACCTCTGAGATCCAGGGTTCGAACCCTCAGCTCCGGGGTGGTGGTGGGACGAGGCACCACGATCATGCCTGCATTATTTTGGCCAAGCGCTGCACTCTGGTACGTTCTCTTCATGATCAGAGCATACATCGCCCCCTGGAGCCGAGGCGGTCTAGTGGCTGCCAGGCAGAACCCGGTTTAGAACTCACAACCTTCTGATTGGATGTCCCTCACCGCTAAGCTAGCGCCGCCCTCATCTGCGTCCATTATTCTACCGCTCTCCACGCACAATGTATGGAAGATCAATAAAATCAGTCAGGTGTAAAGAGATACGTTTTATTTTTATAAGTGAGTTAGATGATGAGGGAGTAACGCTAGTGCTGTTAGACACGTGTGTGTGTGTGTGTGTGTGTGTGTGTGTGTGTGACCCTCCTGGTTTTCTGGTTTCTTTACTGATGAGTTAAAAATTGTATATTTAAATTTTGTTTGTATTTAAAGTTTTAGTTTTATAAATGATGCGTGAGTGCGGTGTGTGTGGACGCTCGTGTTTCTGTAACGTGTGTGTGTGCGTGCATTCATGTTCGTGTTCTGTGGAACCAAAGACACACCCCATTGTCTCACTAACATGGTTTATAATAACCATTTCATGATTTTATTTATTTCTAACAACCGCTTTATCCTGCTCAGGGTCACGGTGGGTCCGGTTCCACCGGGAAACACTGGCAGGAACGCCAGGCAAGCAAAGGAGAAAAGCCATATTAGCATCACGACGTACGCTGACCTTCAGTACCGCTTCATCCTGGTTAGAACCCAGAAACACCGCAAGCAACCTGAAATTACTAGTGATTGGATTACTAGTCCAGTGCTTTAACCAAAACTATGACAATAGCTTTATTTTAGTACATTTAAACCTTATTTTATTCATTTTAATCAACTATTTGCTTCCAAGCTTGAATTTATACACTTAAGAACTAAAATTAATATTGCCTATTCTTAAAACTGGACTGCTTTTCTGTTTAAGGTGTATTTCTGCCCTGACCAGGATGAAGTGAAATAAAACTGATACATTTTTCAACATGATAATTAAATATTGGCACATAAACTACAAATGATTATAATAAAAACGTTGATTGTGTGTACAGAATGTGTTTTACTGAAATGCTGAAGGTGTGTTTGTGCGGCTGCTTTTTTTTTTTCCGAATCATCGTGTGTCTGTACGATTTGTCGGTCTATCTGAAGTCTTTACACGCACAACAACTCGTCTCGTTTTAACTGAACCGAACTTAAAGCTGCAGTGTGGAACTTTTGAGTTTGTCGATTTGGCGACCTCTGTGGTAGAAGTGTGGTATTGCATGTATGCAGAGAATATACAGTAGTTTTATTAGCTCATTATTATTGTGCGATTGTTCTTTGATGGATTCAAGGGGCAAGTGAACATACCTCTAGATTAAAACAACTTGGTTTGAACTTTTCAGAGCAACTTTTTATGGATCATAAGAATCTTGTTTTGTTTTTTATTTACCTCACAATAATTAATACTTCTTTTCTTTAAAATTTTTAAAAGAGCTACACATTTCAGTTTAATGTATGAAAGTGTTAATCTAAAAATAAATTCTGTTATTGTTTTGTTGAAAATTCTCTGTGCTGACGGCTCGTAAACACACCACGGTTTGCCTTAAGAAGCATCGGCTCTCACGACAAATCTAGCTCGTCCTACCAGCGTCCCGTCACGTTTGTCTCTTTCTGTGTTTCTGTCGAGGTTTGTCTTTTGTTTTTTGTCCCCTGAATCTATTACCTGTCTCTGTGTTCTGATTGTCTGTGCTTCTGCGGTGCTGATGTTAACAGTTAAATAAATAAAAGCTACGTGTTTATTGTAGCGATGAGAAATCGTTTCTGTAAATATGTTTTCCAAGTTGTGAAATGTTTAAATAAAGTAATATAGTATTTATATTAATATACGATCTCTGGTTGTCTTTATTTGGGTGATTTGTTTTAATTCTACACCATTTGGCCAATAGAGAAAAGAGAAAAGTTACTCTGACTTGCTCCCAAAAATATGATGATAGCTTTATTATGATTGTATTTTATCACACTTGAACCTCCAATCGACTATTCCAAACATTGCCTCGGCTGGTGTGTTTTTTCTGAAAACTGGACTGGTTTCCTGTTCAAGGTGTATTTCTGCCCGTTTCATGATCTCCGTTTGTCTTTTTTGGGTGATTGTTTCTGATTTTATTGCTACACTATATGGCCAATAGTATGTGGACACCAGATCATAAGCTTGTTGAAAGTTCCATTCCAGAACGATGGACATTAATATGGAGAAGGTCAGATTAGCTGGGATGGCAGCAGCTCTGAAGGTGAAAGTGTTTAGTGGATTAGTAGGGTATTAGTTGGCGTGAGTAATACAGTCAGTAACTCGTAGTGCACCGGGTCAGTGCTTCTCTATAACCAGCAGTTCTAATCCTACAGATAATCGTTCCTCAGGTGAATTTACATCAGACTAAAGTCCAAATCCTGCCTCAGTAAAGTGCCATCAAGTCCACCTGAAGCATGGTGTGATAAAACGAACCCGGACCGAAGGTTAATCCCAGGATAAGTGAAATATTTCACTCAGTAACAGAATAAACTTTTACTGACCAGAACTGTGGGCTTAAAAAGTAAACAAATCATTCAAATATATTTCTACTAAACCCTGTAACCACCGAATGCTCCTCAAAAAAACCAAACTTTACCTTCAGAAAGACTGCACAGCCAAGAAAAATACACAAGAGGCATCTAATCTTCAATTAATGTAGTTTTTTTTTAGTAAATACAAATTAAATAGAATAACTAGCCAAACAACAAACCCAACAAACACACAAACACACAAAGCAAAAAAACACACAGCCTGCTAACCCAGCTAACAGGGAACGTTCCCACAACTTTCACTAACGTTACGTGAATGTTCTCCTAATGTTATGAGCAAACATTATCACAATGACGTTAATAGAACGTTCTATAAACATTACGTGACCTTGATAAATATTCTGTTCAATGTGTAATGTTATATGAACGTTCTTTTATCGTTTTTTGTAAAACAAAATTTTAAAGGAGTATGTGTGTGATATTCTTTAGACGCATATTAGGAAAAATGATATATACAGTATATATATATATAAAAGATTGAGGAAGCAACCAATAACTGATCTGTTGCTGCACAGTTTGTGTTAATCATCCTCTAGTCCTTCATCAGTGCAAAAACAGATTTTTATTCATAACTTAAATAGCATTTAAAGAATTCAGCATATTAATAACTTCAATAGCTTTTAGAATATGCATCAAATTGCTCCAAAACAAGTTGTATTTTATCAAGTGTAACCCACATTACATACTACAACTCTTATACTGACACTTTTACCCGGTGGACTAGTAAAAAGAAGATTAATTAGATAAAAAGATGAATTCTAAATTAGTCTTTTTTTTTTTCCCGTAGCTTTTTAATGTGACATATATCCTACATTTGTCTGAACAGTTTATAATCCGAAACTAACGTGTTTGCACAAAACAAAAACGCTTCACTTCACATGTAGGGTTGCAACTAATGATTATTTTCCTAATCAATCTGGTGATTATGTTTATGATTAATTGCTTAGTTGGATTATTTTAAATACAAAAACAGAAACAATATTTACAAAAAAAATAAATATTAAAACATCCACAACACTAGTATGATTTCCCTCTTAATTTTGTTTTATCAAGCTGGCTGTTTAATTATTTTATGGCATATTAAACACCGCCATGTACCTCTATAATAATAATAATGCTATTTCCTGATTTTCAGTGTAAAATCACACATACGAGTAATTCAACCATTAAAAAAGAGCCACAGACGCCTCTTGCACATTGAAGACTTAAATTAAATTAAAGACTGCAACATAACTTTAAGGAATCTTTGTATTTTAGCTGCTCAGAATGACTTGGTTACAGTGTAAAATGTTTTACATGTACTGATAAATATGCAGAGATACTTAAAAAACCTCTTTGTTTACTTTGCAGGTGGAGAATGCAGAGACGCCCTGAATTACTACCTAACTTTATTTGTTTTTTTCCCCATTTTCTATTTATTCATTTCCATTAGAATTTATATATTTATTTTCCATTTTCCATTGATTAATTTAAATTAATTGCTTGATAATAATAATAATAATAATAACATAAAATAAATACAATATATTCTAACTGATTTTACCTCAGATTATAAGGGATAGAAAAATTGAAAGATTGTTCTTTTTTCATTTTTCGTTCATTCAATTGAATTTGATTGATGATGATGATAAAACATTTTTTTAATAAATATGTTTGCATTGCCGACCTTATTTTAAATGTTCTTAGAACATTCCAAGACAACGTATCCAGAACGTTAAATTATGGTTGCAAATGAGGTTTAGGAAACGTTCTATGAACGTTTTCATAACTTTAAAAAAACGTTCTGAGAACATCAAGAAAACTGGACAAAATAACAATGCAACGTTCCCACAACCAAAATGGAACGTTTGGGGAACGTTCTCAGAACGTAATTTTGTTAACTTGGAAGTCATCGTTATTTTTCTAAAAAACATATAAAATAAAAGCTCTGTTGGGTTTTAATTTAATGTACACTAATACAATACACATACAACAAACAAAAATACATAAAAATTATACTTGTTTATATATAAACTTCTGTATATATCGTGTTGGTCTGGATTATCTATGCTAATGTTTACTAATAAAGGCCATTAAGTAAGGAGGGTTTAAAAGCAAACTAAATTAATACATCTGTGTTGATATATACACAAATTTGCGCGTTGTTAAGTGTTTAACTGTGTAGTTTTAAACAAAGAAGTTTGGATTTATAAAGTTTAGCGCTGTTGTTGTTGTTGTGGTTTATAGATGAATGGGAGGGATTTGAACCGAATGAGCGATTCTGAATATTTAAGAATCGACACCTATTCTGATTCTTTGTCAAATCTTTCACAGCGTACGTTACCAGCTTTTTAAAAAATTGTTTTATTTGATCTTTTTATATTATTACTATGGAAAACACATTTTTAAAACATAATTCTAACACAGTATACTACAATAAATAAAACGTACCACAAAAACATATAATTACAAACAAAACTGAGTAAATGTGCTGCCAACCTAACAAATACTCGTGATTTCTTAAATGTAAGTACATTTTTACTCTAACTGTTATGTTGCTTACCTTTAAACTACAATAAATCCATTTAAATCAGCAGAGTAAAGCTAGACGTTAATGAATCATTTTAGGAATCACTGATTCCACTTCAATCAGAAGTTTTGAATCGAACTCGTTACAAAAAGCCTAGAATTGGTGAGCCGACTCTTTGGTTTCGACTCCCAGCGCTAGTGAAAACACTATGATTTGGAAGCCGTGCAGCAGGAGCCGCTCAGGTAGTTTGACGTTAGCTTAGCAATAACAAACACTTGGGCGCTGACAGATGCCTGGCATAGACCAGTATACTGGTAAATACATGGGAATTAAATCTATTTAACATTATTGTAATCGTTTAGCTTATATTTTAGTTTATTAAGTGAGTTCGCAAACTAAGAGAACGTGCTAACGTTAGCCGTTTAGCTTGTACTGATAACTGATAATGGCTTAATTTCATTTAACGAACATGTGAAGTCTTAGCGGTTGATATTACAACAAGTGCTGTGTTTTAACATTTTAATAGTATTTTGATAATAATACATGTAGTTTATTTGAGTGTAATTAGAATTTAGCTACTAATTTGGTTTGGTTTTACTTTAATTGATTGTAATATTGAAGTGCAGCCACTATGTTCTTAATACAAAATATAAATAATAGGTGTAAATAATAAAAAAACAGCCTTTTATAAACTTGTATTAGCCAACTTTTATAAATATGTCATAGCATTTCAGCATACCTGTCATTTAAACATGTAAGTGAAACATTCAGGGCTGGGCAATATGATCATATGATCGATCGATCGATACTGATATGTGACGATACACTTTATGAGAATATCGTAGATACTGTCAGCTCTTAACCTCAACAAAGTACTGGATGTTAGACATGGCCAGAATAGAAGTTCAAGGGAACGGGGTGCAGGTTAGAGACAGTAGAAGTCTGCATGGCACCATGGAAAGTTTGGTGGAGAAGGAGGGCGACTCTTTCGACTCGGATCTGGAGCTGAATGGCTTCACCAGCGCCGACCGGCAGACCGATAAATACGGCTTCATCGGTGGACCCCAACAGAGCTCCGGAGACCGGTGAGTATTTATTTATCGTTTAGTCACCTCTGAACGATGAAGCACAAACAAAGAAATAGTATTTATTGATATGTGACTTATTTTGTCATCCCAGTACAACCAGTACTCTCGAGCCCATGACCGTTTCATCCCAGTGCATCACTGAGAGGAGTGCACGTCCGCTTACACTCGGCTGAGTGTTCTTTTCTTTAAGATCAGACTTGGTTAACCTATTTTTATTTAAATAAGCAACAAAAATAGACCAGGGTGCCCAAACTTTAGTCATAAAGAAGCAAAGAAATGTGCATTTTAAAAATATATATGTTGATCAGGCTAAAACTTCTAAATAATGGCATGTCGTGGGGTCCTGTTGTTAATGTCGAGAAGCACTGAGTGGATCAGACACAGCAGCGCTGCTGGAGTTTTTAAACACCTCACTGTCACTGCTGGACTGAGAATAGTCCACCAGCCAAAAACATCCAGCCAATGACCACTGATGAAGGTCTAGAAGATGACCGACTCAAACAGCAGCAATAGATGAGCGATCGTCTCTGACTTTACATCTACAAGGTGGACCGACTAGGTAGGAGTGTCTAATAGAGTGGACAGTGAGTGGACACGGTGTTTAAAAACTCCAGCAGCGCTGCTGTGTCTGATCCACTCATACCAGCACAACACACACTAACACACCACCACCATGTCAGTGTCACTGCAGTGCTGAGAATCATCCACCACCTAAATAATACCTGCTCTGTGGTGGTCCTGTGGGGGTCCTGACCATTGAAGAACAGGGTGAAAAGGGGCTAATAAAGCATGCAGAGAAACAGATGGACCTACAGTCAGTAATTGTAGAACTACAAAGTGCTTCTATATGGTAAGTGGAGCTGATAACATGGACAGTGAGTGTAGTTTTAATGTTATGGCTGGTCAGTAATACGGTGGTATTCTGTAGATATTATGGTTTATTTACATTTTTATTTTCAGAACATGGTGAGTAAAATCAGGCGACAGTTGTTAGGCAGGGCGAGTTTATTTGTGTACACCCTTCATACACAGTGAAAATTCATTATCTTTCTTTCCTCATTGTTCAGGGGTCCAGGTTTTGTGCTCTACACACGGACGGATGCAACTTCCCACTGTAGCCTTTGGTGAAGCCGTGACTTCCAGTCTGTGAAGCTCATGGTGTGGTTTATATTGAGACTGGATCATTCAGTCCTGTGTGTTTGTGACCGCGGTTCTTCTGGGGTGGCGACCGTGTAAAGTGGCATCTGTTCCTGACAGTGAGGCCACTGTTCCACTTGTGTTTGCCGTGATCCCTCGAACCATTAAAATCATCACCCACTTTTCAGTGAATCCTCTTTAGGACTCTTTTAGTTGCTTTACGTTGGATTGAAAGCCCTTGAGTCAAAGTCTACATCTTCTGGGTCATTCAAATTGAAGATGCTCCTTTATGTCGATTACATTATTTTATCCACCTCTTCTGTTTTCCATCTACATGACTCGGCACAAATCTCATTCACTGACTGTGTGGCACATAGGTGGTTGAGTTTGGGTTGCTGTGTACACGCATGAACCTTTCCGACCAACGTGGAATGGGTTCAGTTCCGGTTTGGTTCCAGTCCGGTGCATTATTACCAAAAATAAATAGGTGCCGAACCGGGAACCGTTTGTTCCCAGCTTGAAAGTGAAGAATAGTAAGGTTTTCAGCACAAGTCGTGATGCCGTACGTGAGCGTGTCACGTGTGTGTTTGGTGTTTTCCAGAGTTTCAAGAGAACCTGGAAAGCACCACCAGAAAGTAATGACACTCCCTGTCTGGTGCCGGTTCTCTAAATGGCACCAAGGTTCTAATAAACCTGAACGGAACCTGTTCGAGATTGAGAGTTAGTTTGGTCTAAAAGAGCTGACAGTGCAGACCAGGTGTGCAGAAGGTGGGTTTATTACAGAATACTACAGATCATAGAGATCATAAACCTTATCATATCAAGGTTGTCAGCAGTTTCAGTCACGTGTGTGGAGGTCATGTGACTGTGTCGAAATCTCCTCACTGCTGAAACGTCCAGAAGGTCCATTCATGAAAAAACTTTATTCTTTTTCTCCCAGTCGAGTCGTATCCAATTCCTCAGTTCTAACCTCATCTTCTGGTGCACACCCCCTTCTTACTGAGGAGAGCCCAGACCGCAGACCGCTTCTTCTCACCTTACAGAGAGCAACCATTTTTGCACCACCAACCGGTTTCATATAAGATATAATTTCACGGACCAACAGGTGGCGGGGGGATTTAAAATGGAATAACTATAGAATGGAGAATCAGTGTGAATCCTGCCCCCACCTAGTGGTGATTGGAGACAATAACACCTGAAGAGTATCGGAAATTTATTTGCTCTTGTAGCGTCTCTAATTATTTATCCTTTCTGTGCGGCCCGGTAATAAATGACCCACGGACCGGTGGTTGTGGACCACCGGTATAGAGTACATAGAGTCATGCGTTGCTATCCATCAATCAAGCATCGATAATGTAGATGCCACTCGGGTGGTGTAGATAGAACATGCCAGCACACCAGAGCTGACCTCTTGAACTTGAGAGTTCGAATCTTTAGAAGGCGGGCACCTATACGGACAGTGATTGGCTGGTCCGAGGGAGGGAGGAAGGGTCGTCGGGATTCCTCATAACTGCTGCAGTTATGACAGGGAATAATGGAGATTGGTGCGTGACTCTCCGTACGTGATACAGATCTCCATATGAACCAGCATCATTCATGCAGATGAAGAGAAGTGGTTGGTACTGCACACAAATTGAAAACTCATTCAACCGATCATCCCTTGCCAGTCGTGCCTGTGTGGGCGCCAGGCTGGTCGACAGTCTTTCTCCTGTTGAATAAAGCTTTATTTATTTAACACAAGACATCAGTGTAAAGCAGCTCAACAAAGTTTGGTGTCAAGACCCTAAATAAACAAGCCAAACATAAACAACAGCCTAATTCTCGCCAGACTTCTTCCTGTTAGCGAAGTTTGGCGGGGAAGGACGATGAGAACGAGGAGAAAGGACGTTTTTCCACGGCGCTGAGCTTCCTGTTTGTCCCGAGCGTGTGTTTCCTGTGAGGAGTTTCACTCCCACGCGCAGATCCAGTTTCAGGCCTCCTTTATTCGTTCCATGCATGAACACAGCGACCACGTCCGTCCGCTCGGCTGTGTAATCCGATATCCTGATAATCCAGGCTTTAGAATCGACCTGCGCAAACCAGCCGGGACTATGAACGTCCCATAACGCAGGTGGACGTCACTCTCGGGGTCTGACCTGCTGGGTCAACCTGTCTGTCCGGTTAAAGCTGCGCACCAGTAACGAACTCCTGGGTGGGCAGGACTCCTCCACACCAAGCTTGACAAACTCATTTGTGATGGAAGAGAAGAGGCCCTTCCTAACACTGTTGCCATAGTTTGCCATGTGTGTATCTTATACCTCTGAATTCAATGTAATATATCAACATATCACGTATAGCACCCTACATTGGTGATATAGGTGTTGCACAACCTTTTTTCACTGTATTTTGTGTTTCCTCATGTTGTCATTGATTAATATCAATGGGTCGTGGGGGGTCAAGGCAGGAATACCCTGGAGTACACCCCCCCCCTCCCCCAGGTACTGGTCATGTCTGCGCCACCTGAGCACCTACTGAATTTATATAGACCTTGTGCCTGTTATGCTACCTAAGCTCTGGTGAGACACGGTTCGGATCTCAGTGGTGCTATCGGCCCGGCCAGGCGTCTACACAGACACGATTGTTTATATCGGAGCATGGGGGAAGCGGGGTGGCCTAAACCCTGCAATAGGTTTGCACCCTGTCCAGGGTATGCCAGTATATTCCTCACCCCCAGTTTTTCCTGATAGAGCCTGACCCACTGTGACCCTGATCAGGGTGAAGCGGTTGATGAAACTGAAATGGAAAATAATGAAATTTGTAATAGTATGCTCACACTGCATTATGGGAAATATACAAAGCATATAAGGCATATATACACTGTATGATACACAAGTATTTGGACGCCTGACCATGAGCTTACTGCGACGTCCCATTTAAAAAAACAAATGTTATTAATATAGAGCGCCCTCTATGTGATTTTTTTTTTTTAGCTGGAACAGCCGCTCTTCTGAGAAGCTTTCACAAAAATTGTCTGTGAGAATTTGTGCCTTTTCTACTGATTAAATATTTTAATGACTTTTTTTATGTGCCAAATTTTTGCATTCTGATTTTCGACTTAAGAAAGAACGGGCGCTTTAACAGCTCCGTCTTCTCTCCAGCAGGGCCGAAGACGTTCCTCCCGAGGTGCTGAGACAGAGGGAAGCCAAATGGCTCGAGATGCTCAACAGCTGGGATAAATGGATGAGCAAGAGGCACAAGAAGGTGACAGCACAAGCAATGCATCTCACTCTCTCTGTACAATCTGGTCCCACTGTGGTTTACAAGATGTAACATAAAGCCTCCACAAGGGTGCGCTCGTGTACACGTTTATTTAATTACTATTATTTTTCTCTGCGACTACTGAGACCCGGGGATTCAGGTTTGAATCTCAGCGGTTCTGTCGGCCTGTCGGGCATCTGCATGGACGCAGTCTTGATTGGCTAACGACCGAGTTGGAGGCTGGGCGTTCAGTGCTCGTCCTGAGTTTGGATAGAAATAGGGCCAGTAAAGGGCAAACTGTGCTAGATCTGGTATACAGACCACATCCGCTCTGGCGACCCCAAAAATACTGCACAGCTGAAAGAAAAACTGGGTCAGTGGGTGTAGCGTGGTCTGGTGGCACAGCGGTCTAACTCGCTATCGTGCTGCTGCAGACTCTAAGTTCTCAGCAGTGCTACCAACCTGGCTATGTGTTCAACAGACCTACTTGGCTGTGTCGAGTGGCAGGGACGGATGTTTTTCTTCTCACTGTAAGAATATGTGAGCATAGCGTGACTCTCCCTCCGTGGTACCTCCCTGTGTGGAAACCTGCACTCTTAAACAGTGATGAGGGGGCACTGGCTGCAGCGATTGGCAGTAAAGTGGTTAAGGTTCTGCACTAGTAATCGAAAGGTCATTGGTTTAAACTAGGGATGCATCAATACCATTTTTTCCCAACCGAGTACGAGTGAAAGTACGTGTATTTTTGTACTTGCCGATACCGATACCTATTTAGAATACCGTTTTTTTTTTTTTTAAACAAAAACACACGTGAGAAGTGACGAGAAGTTTAATGATACCACGTCCAAAAATGCACGTCAACAAGTAGCGAGCGATCAAAGTGTTTGTGCGCTGACGTGATGAAATCAAGGAGGAAAAATAAATGAATCTGAGTGGATTTGGCAACACGAGCAGCACAGATTGTTCTGTAGTGAGTTGGAGGTTAATAAATATATTTGCAATGTCGGTGTTTTGTAGAGAACGATCAGGTCAGAAATACTGTAAAACGTGTGTGTGTGCTGATGTATTCTGATATAAACTATATTATCCCCCTGTCCCACCTGTTTACACTCCTCTCCTGCGTTTCCCCTTCACACCGTATCCTGCGTTCTCACTGGCTGTTCCACATGTCACTCGTTCCCAGTCGCACGTCTCGGATCAGATATCTGACCTGCTAGAAAACTCGAGCGCTCGGCGAGCCGGTCGGATCGAGTCGTCGGATGGTTCACACTCAGCGATCGGGAGCCGAGTTTCGATCGCCGAGCGAACGCCGAGTCGCTCCCGAGCCGGCAGATCCAGCGCCGACTGGCCGGCGAGCGAAAATCAGGGCAAAAGTCGTGTAGTGTGAACCGGGCGTAACGCAGCGACGTGCACTAGGCTCACGGTATCGGATGTTTAGTATCGGAGCCTCGTTTGCGAGTACGAGTACGAGTTAATGAGCGCGGTATCGGTACTCATGCATTTAGCGCGTCCGATTTTTACCCGATTGCGTTATGTTTCCTCTCTACTGGTGCTGACCCCCGCCCCGACTGAGGATACACTTTCCGACATGTGTGCAGTAGCCGACGGCATCTTTTCACCTGCACGAGGCGAGTTCATACGCGACGAGCCTTGTACACGGAGAGCCACACCCTGATCAGCATTATCCCGGCCAAACGTTGCTCATGTAGCTGCCCGGCCCAGCCGGATGGCAGAGCTGAGATTCGAAACGTATCGTATGTGTTCGAAATCCCGGCTCTGGTGTGCTAGCGTATTTTACCGCTGCGCCACCTGAGCGGCAGTATAGTGTCATCATACTGTAAGTTGCTTTGGATAAAAGCATCTGCTAAGTGCTGTAAATGTATTTATGGGGTGGGTGGCGGTGGAAACCAATGTGTGTGTGTGTGTGTGTGTGTGTGTGTGTAGGTGAAGTTACGCTGTCAGAAGGGAATCCCTCCGTCTCTGAGGGGTCGGGCGTGGCTCTATCTGTGTGGAGGGAAGGTGAAACGGGAGCAGAACCCCAACAGGTTCCAGGTGAGGACTCAGCAACACAGATAAACAAATCATACGCTTTCGTATTAGAGGCAACAGCTTGGGGAAGGACGGTTCCTGTTCCAGAGCCGTCCCCTGTACTAAGCAAGGTCTGAGAAGACCTCAGTCTCACTGCACGTCTTTGGGATGAATTGGAACATCTTTTGTGACCTTTTGACTGACCTTCCCAAATGTACTAGAATTTCACTGCAGAGTGTTGGAACTCGTCACCAACCTGGCAACCACAATCGGCAGTGTTTTAGGGAGGGAAGGTTGGACAGGGTCTCTTCCCGGACTGGTCCGGGCTCCTGTGCGAGTGAAGTGGGGTCACATGGAGCCTAACGTGGCTCTACATACGTGATACGGCTCTGGGTGGGCCACAGATTGGACATGTGATGTCCAATGACCGAGGTAGTGCAAGCAGAGCAGGAGGTACGCTGGGGAATTGGATATGACTAGACTGGGAGGAAAAAGGGGGGTAATTTGAAGGTGATGTTTCACACTTAGGTTCCATTTATGACAGGACAGGTATTTTTAATCCACCTCATTCACCAAAGAAGACTCACCTAGACGTGGGAGAACATGCAAACCTCACAAAGAAAGGACCTGGAGCTCTTCATCTGTGAACTCAGGACCTTCTCACTGTGAGGAGTCCCACCGAGCCACTGTGCTTGAATGTGATGTCCATAAGGTTATAGTGAGGCGTTTACACACTGCTGGTCATGTACTCAGGAATGTCCTCTGCCCCACCCAAAGCACAAGAATAGTTTTGCTCTCCTGGACTCCTGGTTACAGTCATCTCCCAGTCAGTCGTGGTGTTGGTGTTGTTTGATGAATGTTGGGTGTGTGCCATGATGCTATCTGGTGTATTTTTAAAGAACAGGGCGTTCCCGTGGCTTCTCCTTTCATCTCAATGATTCTATTATTCATTGTGAGGGTGTGGGGTGTGTTATGACCTGACCTATGTGTGTGTGTGTGTGTGTGTGTGTGTGTGTTAGGAGTTGGACGATAAGTGTGGCGAGCCTAACTGGGTGGACGTGATCGAGAAGGATCTCCACCGGCAGTTTCCTTTCCATGAGATGTTCGCGGCTCGAGGAGGCCACGGGTGAGAGAGTGTGCCAGAACTACTGTATGATGAACCGTGTGTGTGTGTGTGTGTGTGTGCTTCTGTGTGTAAGCAAGCACAGCCAATTGGTCGACTGAGGTTCTACCTTAAATTTTGACGTGTTCACCTGAGTAAAGGTTGTGTGTTCTTTCTCACCTCTGATCTTCAGGCAGCAGGATCTGTTCCGGGTGCTGAAGGCGTATACCCTGTACAGACCGGAGGAGGGGTACTGCCAGGCTCAGGCTCCCATCGCTGCTGTGCTGCTCATGCATATGCCCGCGGAGGTAAGCGATTGCAGCAGAGACGAGTTAGCCTTTCCTCCCTTCTGTTTAGGCACGAATCTCAGCACTGGTGTGCTAGCTTATCTACCGCCACCGTGAAATCTTTACGAGCCGCTCAGGTGGCGCAGCGGTAAAAAAAGACGCGCCGCAACCAGAGCTGGATTCTGAGTACATCGTATCGAATCCAGCTCTGCCTCACCGGCTGTATGAGCGACGATTGGCCGGTTGCTCAGTCGGGGGGGGCGGGACAAAGAACCGGACGCGGGTCTCTCTCTGTCAGAGTGCGATTACGAGCTCTGCCGGCCGATCAGAGGCGCCCGCACAGAGATGGGGAAGAGCGCCCTTAGGGCGTGTCTCTCCGCATGCGACGCTAGGTGGCGCCAAACAATGCATCCGGCTGCTGTTAGCTTCGATCTCCACGGTCAGGGCGGGGTTCGGCATAGATAGAGAGGAAGCACGATGCAAACTGAACGATTGGATGCGCTAAAGGGGGAGAAAAAGGGGGAAAATGTAAAAATCTTATAATATATATAATAATTAAATTTGGAACTTTGGCACATTTTCCCCAACAGACGAGCTACTGTAGCTCAAACTGCTGAACAGGTTCATGCTGGTTCTGATTGAAAGGTGTCAGAATACACAGAGCAGCGCAGTTTGTTGTGTATGGGGCAGCAAAAGGGGGACCGACACAATATTAGGAAGGTGGTCATAATGTTATGCCTGATCTGTGTATCTTGGCATAAAATTAAACATACTTGTCAGGCTAGATTGTAAATGTGCCTTCTGTCGTTCGTGTCGCTTCTCTGTGCTCACGTTTGCGGGTTTGTTGCCGTTATGTTTCAGGATGCGTTTTGGAGCTTGGTGCAGATCTGTGAGAAGTATCTCCCCGGGTACTACAGCGCCGGCCTGGTGAGGGAACACACACACACACACACACACACACACACACACACACACACACACACACACTCACACGTTTGCTGATGCGACGGGTGTAAAGATTCAGTGTAGACGCCCTCGTGCTGATCAGCAGAACCAGGCTGTGGAAGTTAATCTTCTAAAACCGCCACGTTTCAACGAGCGGATAAAAATTAAACCAGGTTAAAAATCAACCGCTGATCACCGATATACGATATATGAACAAAAGTATTGGGACATCCATTCTAAGCCACAGCATTCGCTAGTAAATCAGCTCTGGAATGAACCGGAACACAGACCGAAACTTCCTTGATCTGCCGCCAACAGTTCTACAATTACTGACTGTAGTTCGTCTATTTCTCTGCATACCTTTTTAGTTTGCTTTCACCCTGTTCTTCAATGGTCAGGACCCACACAGAGCAGGTATTATTTAGGTGGTGGAAGATGAGCGACTCAAACAGCAGCGATAGACGAGCGATCGTCTCTGACTTTACATCTACAAGGTGGACCGATTAGGTAGGAGCGTCTGATAGAGTGGACAGTGAGTGGACACGGTGTTTAAAAACTCCAGCAGCGCTGCTGTGTCTGATCCACTCATACCAGCACCATGTCAGTGTCACTGCAGTGCTGAGAATCATCCACCACCTAAATAATACCTGCTCTGTGGGGGTCCTGTGGGGGTCCTGACCATTGAAGAACAGGGTGAAAGGGGGTAACAGAGCATGTAGAGAAACAGATGGACTACAGTCAGTAATTGTAGAACTACAAAGTGCTTCTATATGGTAAGTGGAGCTGATAACATGGACAGGTGGTGGTTTTAATGTTATGGCTGTGTTGATCGTACCGTGTGCGTTAATGTCTCCCGATGTTCTGACCTGTGTGCGCAGGAGGCGATCCAGCTGGACGGAGAGATCCTGTTTTCGTTACTGAAGCGGGCGTCGCCTGTCGCCCATCGACACCTGAAGAAGCACAAGATCGACCCGGTGCTCTACATGACCGAGTGGTTCATGTGCGCGTTCTCACGCACTCTGCCGTGGTCATCGGTCCTGCGTGTGTGGGACATCTTCTTCTGTGAGGGTGGGCTTCACACACACACACACACACACACACACACACACACACACACACACACACACACACACACACATTCCAAATCCGCTGCACCCATCACGATGTTTGTCTCTGTTCAGGAGTGAAAACCATTTTCCGGGTGGGGCTGGTGCTGCTGAAATGCATGCTGGGATCTCAGGAGAAGCTGAAGACGTGTCCGGGTCAGTGGGAGACCATGGAGCGGCTTCGGGCCATCGAGCCGCGCTACATGCAGGAGAGCTTCCTTATTAAAGAGGTAACACTTTTATTTGGATATACTCGATTCTCTTGCTGCATGAAAACCTCACTGGAGGAGGAGGCTTCTTGACCTCGACCAGCGGGGGATTAGGAGTCCTCTAACTCTTTAAAAAAGATGAAATTGAGGTATTGAGCTAACAATGTTTTATTTTTATTATATATTTATTATATTTTTGGCCGTCGTCACTCGTTATGCCCCACCCCTTTTCAGTCGATGACCCGCCCCTACATCAGATCATCACATCATCAGGGAAACACTGGGCACCAGTCTATCACAGCGCTTTCGGTCCGTGACATATCGCCCTATTTTGTCTATTTAGACGCCCAGCCGGCCTATAGCAACTCTGAGATTCGAACCTGCACCTTACTGGTGATGAAAAAAGGATAAAAAGATCCGAAGATGACAATAAAATATGCAACTGCAAAATAGAAGACCTTAAATATCAAATTATACAATGAAAAAGTGACAAATGAAAATTATTTATCTAGTATATATTATTATTACTATTATTATTATATATAAACTTTAAAGAAATCGCTTATTTGATTTTAAAAACGTTATAATTTTGTAAGCTTTTGTTTTC